>NC_081537.1:18883257-19183257 GCF_030273125.1 Centropristis striata
CTAAAGGAAGAAATACATTGCCCACAACAATACCAGTTTTAGTATTCTTTTATTGTTTTCATTGTTTGTTTTTTATTTATTACTATATTCGTGTATGGTTTTATTGTATTTTAATAACTGTACATCATTTTGGTCAACTGAGGTTGTTTTTATATGTGCTCTATAAATAAGCTTTGACTTGACCTCAATATAACACTAACTGTTCACATGCTGCTCACCTTTCTCTGCGGCAGATCACCCAAAATTTAGTGAAGTATCTACATAATAGTTTAGGCCTATGGATCGGATTCTACTTTTTTTTCTTCTTCCGATATCCAATCCAAAGATTTTGGGCAATATAGACCAAATACCGATACTTAATATCAAATATCGTTATATGTTCAGCAGGTCATCTTGACCATGTCTACATAAATGCTTTGAGTTGCTGCCATGTGATTGGCTGATTAAATATTTGTATTAACTAGCAGTTGATCAGGTGTACCTAATAGAGTGGCCAGTGAGTGTACATTTAGCATTGTATAATCTTTAAAATTGTGGACATATATGATGTCAACATTTTTTTTTTTATTAAACATCAATACATGAATTGCCTTTTACAGCTAGTGTTTCTGACTGGTCCAGGTGTGTTTAACATCATACTGAACTCGCTCCTTCTCACTGATTTGTTCTCACTGTTCCTCCGGAGCTGTCAACTGAGACAAAGGGAGGGATTGACATCAGGTTCTCAGGTTTTCAGAGTGTGTCGGTATGCTGGGTTTTATTGTCTTTGAAAGAGGTGACGCCTTCAACACCCGACAGGTTCCACGCTGGTGGCACTGCTGCTGGTCAGGTTACCATGGGAACACATTGTGAGGAACGGTGGTATATATGTTAAAACAAATCTACATTTACACAGATTATATATAAAATGATAAAATATACATTATATATAATTACAATTATATATAATAAATAAATAATATATATAATAAATAATATATTTAATTTAAGAAATATGGATTTATGTAATTAAAAACAAATATACATTATATGTATAAATAATAAAATATATAATAAATGAATAAAATTTATAAAATATATATATAATAGATATATATTTAAAAAAGTAAAAAGAAACTAGTTTAGTTAGTTAATCAATTCATTGATTAAAAAAAAGAATATACACACCACATTCAGGGACTCTTTCACTCTACTTTTTTTATTTTTTTATTTAAAATTACTTTATTAATCCCACAATGGGGAAATTCAACCTCCGCATTTAGCCCATCCGTTTTTACACACAAGTGAACACACCATGCAAGGAGCAGTGGGCAGCACATTACTGCGCCCGGGGAGCTGTGCAGGGGGGTTAGGTGCCTTGCTCAAGGGCACTCGACTCTCCAGTTACAAGCCTGATGAATTACAAATATAAATGGGGGAAGGAAAATACAAATATAAATGGGGGAAGGAAAATACAAATACATTAGTAACATAAATAAATTAAAAAGGTAAATAAAATAATAGGTACATCAGCAGCAAGCACCTCAAGTGAAGAATGGTGTAGATATGAACACTATTTTGTGTTTAAATTCAGATTTTAGATGCAATCTGCAGGAAAAGGTAGATTAGTTTAGGGAGAGCCAAACTGACCACTTCCAACTGGGTTACATTACATGTGAAGCAGTCGCACATCTGTGTGAGCAGATGGACACCCCAGCTTCGTTTTCTCAGTCAGGACTGTGAATGTAGTGCACTGTCCTTTAAATAGCTAACCCGGCCCAGGTTTGCACACTGCAGCTCCCCAAAGGCAGAGAGCACAGAGTCAGAGAGGCGGTGATGTGAGGACCACCAGCTGAAATAGAAAGCGAGAACTTGTTAAACTTCCTGCAGTCTTCTGGATAAAACAGACTTATTTCAAACATGAGATTAGATCAGACTTTCAGTCGTCATAGCAGCTTAAGATACAGACAGGAGTTAGAAAGATAAATATACACATCTACAAGTAAATTTTACACCTGTCGCTGTAGTTACAGAAAATAAACCCTACTACGACATGACTCACTATCACACTGATCAGCTCTGGTAGCTTTGCTCTATAAAGCTTCTCTACTTCACGAAGAGATCACTTGAGCGAGCAGCTAACAAAGAAAGTGACGATGAGTATGTAATAATGACACAAGACTACCCTGCGTACGTTAATTTCACAGAATTCACAGAGAATGCTCATTATTACATTAACTGACTATCAAGACTTGACTCGTAATTGGTTGATTTACAATTACTGATTACTGATTTACAATTTCAAATCAAGGGTGATAAAACCGCCATTTTTTTTTTAGGGAATGTACCTCACAAAGGCCAAAAAAATATGAATATTTGTTGTGAGGTGGCGTACGGTACCTGCATGTAGCATATTGTATCGTAACTGTATTTTCTGTTACTTTCGTGACAAATGTCCCCAAACTGATGACTTCAGGGAAGCTGCAGGATTTTTCCAGTTGTTCTGTTGTTTCTCCGTCAACTCCTGCAGTGGAAATGGTGACTTAAGAAGTGCAGCTGACGGCTACAGACGAGCTACACTGTGTTATCTTTGAAGTGTTGCGGTTTGTGGTCGTTATTTTGGAAATAAAATATTGGGATAATTGATGATCTGGCTTTTTAATTTCAAAGTTTTTTTTTCAAGTTACAGTCAAAATTGTCACAATCCCAAATTTTATCATATAACAATAAATGTATTGATACTCATTGGTGGCATATGCCATTTAGGACATATTTGTAATTTCAGCTAAGCTAATATCTGACAGCCACTTTATCAGTCCGGCCACATTTATAATAATCTCTCCTCTGCAAGAAAGCAACTACGATTATTTCCCACAATCTCAGTTTGGTCCTCTTTAATACTCAAAAAGCATATAAGACCATCTATTTTCATTATGCTTTCTGACACTTAATTGGGTCGGTTTTGGGCAGGAACAAAATTGCTAGCGACATGTTTTGAAAACCGCAGTGAGAAAATGCACAGAAGGCTTTAGGTAACTGCTTGTTTTCCCTCTAATAAGCCATCTTGCAGGTTTCAGTTATTAAAAAAAAACTTGTCACCTAAAGGGTAAATAGTCTGGCAGATTTTTTCCTCAGAGGACACAATGTACCTACTGCCCGCTGTCATATCGACCCTACACCCACCACCCATTTTCCAAATTCCCCAGCTGATGTATTTGAAGAGACAGAGCGACTCTGTGCCCAGAGAGACCACATTCAGTGGAACTGACAGCGCTCTGTCTACGGGAAGACATGATGCCAGGGAACACCGCGTTTCCTGTCAGCGGCGAAGACAGACAATTTCTCTGTCTTATCTTCTAATTGTAACAAGCTTGTCCTTTCTGATGGGTAGGTTTCTGGGGCTAATTAGTGAGACAATGGCGGAGAGCTGCTGGGGTATCATTATGTCACTTTTAACCCAGACTGAAAGAATGACAGAGCAGAGAAGAGCACCACAAGGAAAACACAAGACCACAGGGAGGGATAACTCATCCTCCAAAACAAAACACTGTCAGAGAAGAACATTTATCAGCGTTCTGGTTTGGGATTATAGACGACACAAGATTCTGTATGTATGAGTCAGAATTCCCACACTGTCTTGTTCATGTTTGGAGCGAGGATAAAGAAGCAAACAGAGGCCTGCTTGTGCTCCCTGCTGTCTGTGTGTATTGTGCTGCTGATACCTGTGCATGTGTGTCCACATTTTGTTTGCATGCTGTCAGAGCTGCAGGTATTCAGAGGTGGCAGGTTGTAATCATCGCAGGCAGCTGTAAGCCACACAGTCACGTGTTCATAAAGACCTCCGGCACCTGGTCTGCGCTGAGTGTCGGAGGTGTTGTCATATGTAATATGCAGGCAGGGCCAGGTGATACTTTTCTGCTGTGGCAAATGAATGCAACACTGCAGATTGAAGTTAAAGTTACGATGTGTTGTTGTGATGGAAGTTGCTGCTGTTGTCTATGTTTTATTGTCAGCCCACTCACTTTGTGTCCCCAGGTGTCATTGCTGTTTGCCACAGTGTCTTCCAGGTTGGTCTTGTGTGGGTTGCTGTTCAAAGTCTGTGGCTTTTCTTGTGTTGTGTGGAAGGCTGTTTATATGATTTCATGCAAATGCAGTTAAATGAAGCAATCTGATTGGCTGTGCATTGGTGGCAAATTTGTTTACATACAAACAAGGAGTGCAATAATGAAGTAAATGTAAATGGAGACAGCAGAACTGTTCCAAACCATCTGTTTCAAACTCTTATGTAACTTGAAGTATAATCGAAGTGTAATTTATCCAGTCGTATGATCAGAACTTCTCAAACACACTCATTTTTCCTATTTAATGAGCAGGCAAGCCTGAGATGGTAGTCGCGAAAATTCATGTTTAGGAATTACTGACCCTACAACTGAATAAACAACCTACATACTAAGTTATACTGCATGAGTTGTATGAGAGTTTGTTAAACCTTGCCTTCATTTACTTCAATTCATTAGGGATTAACAACATTTTCTGCCATTTCTTTGATTCTCTGTTCTCCTTGGAACAGGCAGCTAGTGGCCTTGAGGAGATATTTGCTGTTTTTGACAAAGTGTATTGAATAGGAATCGCTGACTCCAGCTCTAAGACAGTGAACTGTGTTTTATTGTACATCAGAAATGACTTTACACAGTCTTAACTACATTTCTGTTATAATCTTTAACCACTTTTTACTACAGTTTGCTTGCAATCTTCAATTTGGTCAACAGTAAAAAGATATCAGGTTAATAATCATAATGCAGTCTACTGAAAGTCAATAAGTCACGTCTCTACTTTAGCCCAAACAACGAACTAGAAAGACTAAATATGCCTATTTGACTTGCTCAACTCAGCTCACCAAAGCCTCATATATGATTTCTTACATTGGAGTCATATCAAGAAATAATTACTTTATGGCCATTATGGAGAGAACAGGATGAATGAAATCACTGACCAACTCCTTCAACCTACATATGTGAGTATTGTAGACAGAATGACTTGGAAAATATCCCATAATATCCTGTGTTAATTCTGTAAAAGCCTGCAGGTGTTTAAGAAGAATTCTCATTTTCACCTTTTTTGCAATCGCTGACTCCAGCTCTAAGACAGTGAACTGTGTTTTACTGTACATCAGACAAATGCCTTTACCCACCTTAACTACATTTCTGTTATAATATTTAACTATTTACTACAGTTTGTTTGCAGTCTTTAATTTGGTCAACAGAATTTTGTAAAAAGATGTCGGTTTAATAATCACAATGCAGTCTACTGAAAGTCAATGAGTCACATCTCTCTACTTAAGACCAGAAAACGAACTAGAAAGACTAGATATGCCTATTTGATTTGGCTAACTTGGCTCGCCAAAGCCTCATATGTGATTTCTTACATTGGAATTGATCACTTTACTGCTTTTCAAGAGGAGGGAATGAATAAAAAACGCCGACCAACTCTTTCAACATACATATGTGAGTATTGTAGAAAGACTGACTTGGAAAATATCCCATCATGTCCTGCATTAATTCTGTAAAAGTCTGCAGGTGTTAAAGTTAAGACGAATTCTTGTTTTCTACCTTTATTGTATTCTCTCCTGTCAAACAGCTCAGGCTGTTGAGACAAAGTGAATTCTATGATGGGTGACTCGGGACACACATACCACTGAAATAACTGGCTAGGACAATACCCTTCCCCAAGGCTGCTTGTAATGTCTCTTATCGCAAAATAAGGACGCCCTAGAACTTCCCCCGAGCTGACATCTCTCATGACCTATTTTCATTATGGCTGATGGTTGGTGGCGAGCTGCAGAGTGCTAAATGAAGAAAGGACAATACACAGATGAGAGCACACACAATGTGATGAGAGCTGTTTGCCCAGCGTCTGACCCGAGCTAACTGATGACGAACACTAATAGTCTAATTTGAGACTTGCAGTCTTGACTGGTTTATGCTGAGTGAGGAGAAATGGAGAAGAGATTAGATACCCCGAGGAATAGGAAGCAGCGTTATTTATAGTTTTGTGAGGGACATTTCCCCTCAAAGACGGAGAAAAAGGAAGTTGGCGATCTCCTCAGAGATGCTGAAGAGGTCAGGTTGGAGGCCGCTGCAGTGACGAGATGGGAAAAGCTTCAGAGCAGGGGGTAAACAGCCTGTGGTCCCCCAGGAGCAGTTGAGCCACACAGGGACCGGAGGCTAGGACGTGGCAGGGTGACATCTCCAGAGGTGATGGAGGGGAAAGAGAGCCTGGAACGAAGGGACACTTTAAAGAAGCAGCACCACTTTAACACAAGACATGGCCTCAGGGTTCGCTTTGAGCACTCTGCTGGCTGTCCCCATTGAGCCATCACACACGCAAATAAACAAACAGACACAGCATACATAAAAATCACTGCAGCTTGTGTAGCGGAAAGTCCCAAACGGCTTCATGAGTGAGTTTCCACATTACAAAACCTCAAGTCTTATACACACAGTCTCACCCAAAGGATTCACACACTGTACTAACTCAATAACCTCCCCCTCATCCAGGCTTGTGACATTTGCAGAGAGAGCCTTAAAGAGGGGGGGATAAAGAGAGCGAGGAGAGCTGGAAGAGGGGGTAGCACGCTCCTCCTCTCCTCTCCTCTCCTCTCTCATTAGAATTCTCTCATCAGTCTTCCCCATGGAGCAGGGGGGGGGGGATGTCAGGGTTTATTAATCGCTCCGGGAACTATTATTGACCTGGACCTTCTGCTCCCTCTCTCCCTGCTGCAGTCAGTGTCTCTGCTCTGCTGCCTCCACATTCCTCCGGTGTCCTGTCTGGACACATTACAGGACACTGCGGCACAGCGTGGAGGCTTCAACACACAGTGTCTTCATTGACTATACACTTGGCCTGGTCTTTCTTTTTCACCGCAGCTGCAAAGCACACACACGTCTACACACACACACATACACACACACACCTGCAGCCTTGGGGAGACAAAGCACACCCTGCTCTGCTTCATTATGGGGTGATAGCAGCTCTGTGCTGCTGCGCATTGCTTAGATTCTAACTTTTGTGAAGAAAGAAAAAAAAAAACACCTTTAAAACTGCGAACATCTCAAGGCTTATTGGTTTTCAGACCTAACCAGTATATTTTGAAAGAAAGGGGGTGCTTAAATCAATGTGATGTGAAAGCCACTCTGAATGCTCAAACACTAGAATCGATCTGCGATGCTCCTTTATCCTCCCTCCTCTGCATTCTCCTACAGGGAGAAAATGAAGGAATGATCAGAGTCATTCAGCTGAGACAGCTGGATGTTACTGTGTGTAGGGGCTCTGGACGGAGCTCAGGGTGCTGTGGGTGTTGGCGTGCATGTGTGGTGTGTGCATGTGAACGACTGTTTGTGTTGGGGGGATGTTATCAAGGAGAAGGGGGGGAGGTGGTACAGAGTAGATCATGAATGTGTAGGTGTTAAGCCTCTCGTAGCCTGACTTCAGATTACACTCCCCATGAACTGATACACCCAGTTTCTCTCAGCTTAACCACTCATTTGCAGTTCATATCAGCTGACATCCAGGCCGTCTGTTGGCATGCATGTTGCGTGTGTTTGTGTGTTGTGATTTCTAACATATAGCACACTAAGACCCTGCACATGCTATATCCTGGAAATCACACATTTCAGCTTTGCACTGCCACGGAAACAGCTGTTATCAGCTCAGCAGAGTGGCATTTACTCAAGTTCTCTTGCTCAATCTGATAACACACTGATTAAAGCATGAGTATATATGCCTTATTAGAGCAGTAGAAGCATTATTTTGGGTTGGGATGGTTGCAGTAATGGTGTTTGTGGACACACTTGTAACCATAACCTTCATCCACATATGTAGCCGTTTTTCTTTGCTATAAATTAAAATAACAAGTGTAAAAATGGCTGTTTCCTTGGCCTTCCTTGTATTGTCTTTGGATTTTTTTTCTCAATGGGTTGGTGAGAAAGCCTGTTATCGCACCAGCCTTGATATTCAAATGCTGGAGAATTGTGCCTCCGTGTGGACAAGTTGTGCATTACGCTGTGAGCTTTATGACAGGAGTAATGAATGACCAGGATATGAGTGTGTTGTTCCATTGTGTCTGCATGAACTTTGCACCGATGAGCACATTCCTGAAAGCAACAGTCATGAATAAAGAAATATGCTTCAGATCTGTCAATCGCCGTTGTGTTCCCTAAATGGTGATATTATCTAGTGGTCATGTTCGCATGAGTTTTGACTTTGCAAACATGTCTGGCACTAAATTTAATATCCGTCTTTATTGTGTTTTTCTGCAGTCACAATGGTCCCGCTTCTGTTTTTGGTGGCAACCACAACAACATCCAATTCCACCAGCAATGGCAACCATACACAAGGTAAGAACAATAACAGTGGTGATGCACATCCACATGTGAGGCTGAACAATTTGAGATAGCAACAGAATCCCATTGATATCCACTGCAGTCATCACTTTTCCCTAAGATATGATTATAATGCATCTTCCTTAGCGCATGCATCTGCTTGATAATAGCCATTTCCAGCCTTGTTATTACCGGATCACAATGAACTTTTGCAGCCCTGGACTGTAATTTACGGCTTATTGTGCCTCTTTATAAAAACAGTTAATAGCTGCCTGTGTGGCTGTGACTCTTGGCTGAGTCTCTGTTCTTTGAGCCTCTCATTTTACGTCAGACATACTGACAAGGCTAAATGAGCTGATGCTTATCTCTGTAGACAAAATACTGCACAAGCCAGTTATTAAATCAGGCCTGCAACCAGAAGAGAACATGTGAGGTGCCAAGTATTGATTATGTTTTACCAGTTAATGCAGTATCCACATGGGTGCAGCCATGTGTTTGCACACACAAACATATGCACACATATCGCCGGCCTTGCTCCCTCTTCCTGCTTCTTTGTTGACGGTGCTCCCTGACCCCGGCTCTGCCTCTCCTTCTTCCTCAGAAGACGTTTCATCCCCCAGCCACCACATCCTCCCCACCGTGCTGGTCCTGTCCCTGCTGCTGCTCATCTTCGCACTGCTAGCCTGGTACTTCCTCAGGTAAAAAAAAAAACTCCCCACCCCTTTGCAAGGACTCACCCACCTCACCTCACCCCTTCTCCGGGCCTCTCTGACTGGCTGCGAGCCAGGCTTAAGGGGCAGAGCTCCGGGTGACAAACACTTCCTCCTTTAGTCATTGAGGCGGAGCCCGGTCAGGAAGTTCTGCAAGCTGACTCCCTCTCATGCTTAGTGAGAAGAGAGCAGGCAGCCAGAGTGTGACAGTAGACCCAGACAGGCAAGAGAAGACAGCTAAGAACAATTTCGGACTAGAGCGTCATTCCAAGACATCAACTAATGATAAAAAAAGTTTCAAGTTTCAGATGGTAGGATGGATAGGATTTTGTTCATTGCTACCTTTATCATTCAGGAGATCATACGTATTTTGTATCTCTGATTAAAGTTTTTGTTTGTTTGTTTAATTTTATATTGTTCTAATTTTATTTATTTTTTCTTGCAGGGTAAGAAACCAGAGAAAAGCAGTCGTCACAACAGTTGACAAGAAAATACCAAACGGCATCCTGGAGGAACAAGGTAATGTTGTGAATCAGGCATTGTGAGAAACTGCAAGATTGTAGATTGTGAGAGCGAAAAGCTTGCAGTTTAATGAGGCACAGTGATAACTTGAGGCAAAGAAAGAGAAAGAGGTTTACACAGAGAGAAGGCGGTGTTTAAAAAAAAAAAAAAAAAGGGTTATGCCTGTAAATGCATTGTGGTTATCTTCTTCCTGTGGTTAATGTGAAGAGCAGAGCAGAGCGTTGTTATGTTCATCACCTTTTGTAGCTTTTTGACACTGTATGTAAAATTAGAGTAGACCATTAATGGTGCAAAGATCATTTGTACACTTTGAGAGGCATCATTTTAAATTAAGAGCTTAATTGTGTGAAGCTGAAGCTTTACAGGAAACAATAAGTGCTGAGGAGCAGCGAGTGTTCTTTAGGAAGTATTTTCTTATCTATCAACACAATAGAAAGCTAAGAACAGGTTGTATTCCTGCAGACAGGAATGTAAGTGGGATATATGACTCAAACACAAGATGTAGCTGTAACAAGTGCTGAGTAAATGTCATGGTATCAGCTGCTAATTACTGTCATTGCAAACATGACACATGGTCCACGTTTTCATAAGAGTGATCTTGCATTTAATTTTAACTTTTAAGAGCTTGCTTTGCTGTGAAAGCATGACAGTATATTCAGTTATCCAGTGATAGTATAATGTAAAATAATGTTTCTGTTCAGGAAGTAGATTTTGATGCATAAATAGAAATTCTAAATCATTTTGCTTATTGTTTTATTGAGGTTAACGTGTTATTTTCCTACTTTTTAAGGATAAAACTGAAAGCTGAAGTGTCATTTGTGGACACAGTAACTGCGTTGACTTTTGAACATGTTTTGTGATTTATAACAGAATTTAGTTTATTTATGACAGAATTGTTTTGCCTTTATGACTCTGTACATGTGTATGTGTGCTGATTTGATATGTGTTGTGTTTTAGACTTTGGATACAGTACTGAGTCGTTATACACCATTGTGCCACCAGGTCAGGTATACAGGGTGGCGGTATCAGGAACTTCATTTTACTAACACTCTCTCAATACCCTTTCAACCTCCATTTTTCAAATTTGTGTGAGTCCTAACAGAATGCTTAGTCGGGTGCTTAAGGGAGGTTTGCGTTTAAAAAAACAGGGTGCTGTACGTGGTTTGTCCCCGGGGTCCTTTGGTTGTCTAACACCTGTTGATGTTTGGTGATCATTGAATACTCACACTCCGATTTTGAATAATTTAGTTGTTGGCAAACATACACCAACATGTCATCAAATTTGGAATCATTTTGGTCTTTGATAAGTTGTTTACAAAATCTTTGCAGAGTAGTTCTACCAATTTATTGTCAAATTCAGTGATCCCAACCAGGAGTACCTCAGCAGTTGATAGTAAAAACTATGATTTATTTTCAAATATATATCCATTTATTGAGCCACCGGTCACATTGAGGATGAGTGAAAACAAGCAAGTGAGCAAAGAGATCTAACAGTTAGCTAACAGTAATGGTTAAATGGTTTAAATTGTTTGCGAAAAGTCATACATTAACAGAAATTATAATTAAAAGTAATGGTTAATTATCTAGTTAGCTAAAAGTCATGAAAATGGTTGAAGTTAGCTTAAGTTAGCTTAAGGTAATATAAATACAGGAATTTTAATTTAAAGAATTGGTTAGATAGCTAAAAGTTGGCAAAACAAATGGAATGAGTGTGAATAAAACACTGAATGCTAAACTGAAATTAATTAACGGTTAGCTGAAAGTCATGATTAGTGGTTAAAATAGTTTTATAAAGGTATTAGAAATGCAGAAATTACAATTTAAAGAAATAGTAATTAGCTAAAAGTTAGCAAAACATTTTTTTTTAATGATGGAAATATTAGGCTAAAAGTAACTGAGACTGAAAAACTGAAATTAATTAACTGTTAGTAAAAGTAATGATAAGCGATTAAAATAGCTAGCTAAATGTAATAAAAATGGTTGAAATTGTTTTATAAAGGTCTTAGAAATGCAGAAACTACAATTTAAAGTTATAGTAATTAGGAGACATTTAGCAAAATGAATGGTTGTTTAAATGTTTGAAATAGTTAGCTAAAATTAGATAAAAGTCATGGATAAAAAGTTGGCAACAGGTGATACATGAACAACGTGTATTTCAAAGTAATGGTTAATAAGCTAACAGTTAACAAAACAAATTGATTAAATGGTTGAAATTGTTAGCTAAAAGTCACTGAAACTGAATACTAAACTGAAATTCATAAACAGTTCAATAAAAGTCATGGATAAGTAGTTCATAACAGGTAATGGATAAAGTGTATTTCAAAGTAATCGTTAATTAGCTGAACTTTGTGGAAAAGTAATGGATGAATGGTTGGAAATTCAAAAGTCAAACTTGACCAAACAACCTAAACACCTACACTTTGTATAAAATCATTATTATTATCAAAATCATTATTAATGATATCCACTTTTATATGTATATTTAGTGGTGTAAAATGACAACAGATGGTTGTGATGGGTACGTCTGGCTGGGAACCACTGTTCTAATTAAACCTAATCCTGTTGTAGAATTAATTTCTCTGAGCCAGTTGTAAAACCATTTAATTATTTCCACAGTTAAATCAGTTGTTTTTATTAACACAGCAATAATTCACCATCATAGTATTAAATTTGACCGAGCAGGGATGATAAACCGGCTGACTGTTCTCCCCACAGAGCAACAGACGGTGGTCCTTCTGCCCAGATCCCCTTCAGCCTCGAAGACCTACTTCCCCATCCCAGTGGACCACCTCGAGGAGGAGTACAGGCTCCGCTCAGCCGACGATGGCAAGCTCTTCAGGGAGGAGTACAATGTAAGCATGATCCGCTCTTGTCTGTCTGGAGGTTAGAGTAACTGGTGGACATAAAAGGAGTGCTAAAAGTTGTTACATCAGGAGTGTGGGGTTAAAGCACTGAGTCACTGTGGTGCAAACATACTCCATGATTTATAGTATTGCTCAATTTTTAATTAGTTATCTTATGCAGTTTGTTTTTTTATGAAGTGTGTTTAAGACTGTGCTGATTTGCGCACTACGCAACAGCCACATCTGCATTACACCTTTTTAAAGCTCTATGCGAACATTTTTAACTACTACAAACAATAAAATACACAATTTATCATGATTGAATATGTAACTTTGTGTCTCTAAAATGTCAAAATATTTAATTTCCTTCCTGCAACTGCAGCAACAAACCTTTTAAAGATCTAAAAACTGAAGTAAAATGGTTGTCTCACAACTGCGATAAGCTGTGTGTTCATGAGAAAGCAGAAGATTAGTACTATTTTTTTATTGAGGAAAACTACTGGAGGTATATGTGTCACATTGTCCATGACACATTCTGTACACATACACCCACACACATGCATGAAAAATACCCCGCTGAGTATTTCTGGCTATGATTGGGGATCTGAGTCAAAATTAAGCGCATGACTCACGCTTCATGCTAACACAGAAAAGTATGATTTTGATCAGACAGTTTGTCAGCACAGACAGAGGAAGTTGAAGTTCTCAGCTTTTAATGGAGTACTGTTTACTGAAGGTAGCAGAGGAAGTGCCTACATCAAGTCTGAACAAAGCATGACATACAGCAGAACACAATGCACTGGTAGCAAGCAGTTAAAAGACAGTTTTTTGTGCGGGTATCTAACTGTTATTTAATTTTACAGTCCTTGCCGGGGGGTAATGCCAACGGGACGTATGAGGAGGCAAACAAGGACGATAACAAGGAGAAGAACAGATACCCCAACATCCTTCCCTGTGAGTTTACTTTCTGTTCTGTACATTTTCTTTTGACTCACACCCAGCAGTCACAGTTTCCTGCCTGTGTTTGCACGTGTTTTTGAGTCTTCACGAGTCTCAGGATCAGTAGATTCTCCCCAGCAGCTCATGTATTCATTCACAATGTGACACCTCAGCCTTGAGAGTTTCCTTCCTTTTTATGGTGGCAGTTCCGATCTCTCATCTCTGTCTCATTAATTATTCATTGTGTGATCCTTAGAGGCTTAGACTCTCATGGTACCAGAGGCCGGTTAGCTTAGCGAAGCATAAAAACTGTAAACCTCTAGCTTGTCTCTGTCCAAAGCTAACAAAAACCATCTACCAGCACCAATTAAGCTCACTAACATGCTGTAACTTAAAGGGATAGTTCAGATGTTTTTGTGTACATTGTATGAGGTACAGTCAGTGTATTATCTACAGGAGTACCGGCACTGAAGCCAGGCAACGTACACTAGCGTTCAAATCTTTGGGGTGATGCAAGAAATGTCTGTTGTTTTCCATGAAAACAGTTGGCCAAAAAATTTTTTTTATTTTTTTTTTGTCAAAAATGGTCAAATTTTAAAATGCCTAAAAATGACTTTATTATAGTCTGTTGATACATATTAGAACATAGTTTGTCCATACATAACAGAAAAACACCATATTATGGGATGTCTAAAAATTAGAGAAAAAATAAGAGCCATACTACAGTAGTGTTCAATATAATAGCAGTCCAATGTGACTAACCAGATTAATCCAGGTTTTTAGTATATTTTTATTGCTACATGGCAAACAAGGTACCAGTAGGTGCAGTAGATTCTCAGAAAACCAACAAGACCCAGCATTGTGATATGCAGCTCTTAAGGCTGTGCAATTGGGCAATAAGTTGAAAGGGGGGTGTTCAAAAAAATAGCAGTGTGGCATTCAATCAGTGAGGTCATCAATTTTGTGAAAAAACAGGTGTGAATCAGGTGGCCTCTATTTAAGGATGAAGCACTTGTTGAACATGCATTTCTCTTTGAAAGCCTGAGGAAAATGGGTTGTTCAAGACATTGTTCAGAAGAACAGCTCTTTGTATAGTTTGTCTATAAATGAAAGGAAAAACACCAAATTATGTCTGTTGTTTGTTTGTTAATCTCCAACTTTACCTCCAGATACTCAACCAGCCTGAGGAAGGATCATTTTATTGCTTCTCAAATCAGCAAAACAGTTTTCAGCTGTGCTAACATAATGCTCAGGTGTTTTAATGATCAATGAGCCTTTCAACACTATAAATGGATATATATAATGGATTAACACAATGTACCACTGGAACACAGGAGTGATCGTTGCTGAAAATATATAAAAGATATTTCATAAGAAAATCAGCCTTTTTCAGCTTTAATATTCATTTACCACATTAGCAATGTCTAGATTTTATTTATTTATTTAGGTGATTTTGTTGTTGCTTTTTTTTTTACTGTGTTTGTCCATTGGTGATTTTGTTGTGTTTTGTTTAAATTACGAAAAAAAAAAAAATGTCTAGGCTGTACGTTTATAAAAAAAAAAAAAAAAAAAGGACATTTCTAAGTGACCCCAAACTTTTGAGCAGTAGTGTACTCCTGTGGACCGAGGCAGGAGATTAAAAATAATTTAGTCACCTAAAAAAAAAAGAAAATCAATAGTAGTTTAAGTTGATGAGGGGGGAAGTGAAGCCGATATCTCCGGCTCTTCAAAGCCACTAGGCTACCTTGTGGAAAACGGGTGTTGCTGGTCTATCGCTGTGTTATTGTGTGACCTTGGTGACAGATAATAACCACCATATGAACTGATCGAGGCAGCGGTAGACCACCAGCTCAACGCCTGTTAGTCAAAAGAGCCTGGTGGCTTTGAAGAGAGCGTATTAGCTTTAGTTTCCCATCAGCAAGGGTTGTCTGATAGCAGGGTAAAGCGATGAAAATATTCTTAATATAGCATGCGCTTGAGCTGATGTGGGTTGTTTTTTCGGTGACTAAAATAAATGTTGCTGCGGCCATCTACTGTAGCTAATACACTGACTATGGATAAGTACCTCATACAACCCCACTTAAAAAAAAATCTAAACTATTCTTTTAATTGTTTAATCTGCACAAAAATGCCAGTGAGCTGTTTTATGGGAGGCTTTTTGTTTGCCTGAAGCAGTTGCCAGAATCCTGTTCCCAGTTATTTCCAGTCTTTTTGGTGGATCATATTTGACCATCCAAACACAAGTGATATCATTCATCTTGTCTGACTCTCAGCATGAAAGAAAATATTATTATTGTATTTTCCAAAAAGTCTAACTATTGCTTTAATGCTCTCTATGCTACGTGTAATAGTGTTTAATCAGAGTAAGGTTACGTTCTCTGTTTATTGTTTTTCTCTGTAACCATCCAATGTGTTTTCACCGACAGATGATCATTCCAGAGTGGTGTTGACTCAGCTGGATGGAAATCCCTGTTCAGACTATGTGAATTCTTCTTACATTGATGTGAGTGTTTTATTTCTCATCATTCTGCTGAAAATGAAGACACTAACTGCAGCAAATGCAGAATTATTGCCTTAATTTCTTAGGAATTAACTTCATAAATCAGCTTTATATTTGCTGGCTGGTAACAATCTCACTGGAAAGTCCATTAATATTTATTCTGGAGCTTTCAATTACAGGTGCATCTCAATAAATTAGAATATTCCAGTAGTTCAGGTCAAATAGCTCCAACCAAGTATTGAGTGCATATAGATGGACATACTTTTCAGAGCCCAACATTTCCAAATTAAACATCTTTTTTTAAAATTGGTCTTTTGTAATATTCACATTTTTTGCTACACTGAATTTTAGGTCTTCATTAAATGTAAGCCATAATCATCTTAATTAAAAGAAATGAAATGTGTAATGGATCTATATAATGTGTTATTTCCACTTTTTGAGTGGAATTACTGACAAAAATAAACTTTCTATGATATTCTAATTTATTGAGATGCACCTGTTTATTATACGATCAGCAGGTGAAGTTAGTCCAGTTATAGTGGGAAATGCAATTTTTCCTTTTTGTGAGCATTATGGACTGTTGCTTTAAAAATTGTATCAAAAATATCTCATTCTTGACCTTGGAAACAGCAATTGAAGAGACAATCTTAGCACAAAGTCCTATCAGTAGCTGTTTTGGATCTTTTTATTGACATCTTTGATAATGTAATGTTGGTTTCCAACAGGGTTACACGGAAAAGAACAAATTCATAGCAGCGCAAGGTATAGTAGACTTGGAAATTGCATCCTTAATTGATAACTTCAAGTCTTACAAGTAATCAATCATTATTAATAAATTATTATTATTAAAATAACTGCATTTTTATCCGTACAGGTCCAAAAGAAGAAACCGTAGCAGATTTCTGGAGGATGATATGGGAGCAGAAAGTAGCGACTGTTGTCATGCTGACAAATCTGAAGGAAAGGAAAGAAGTGAGTGATACGGCTTCTTTCTTTTTCCCTCAACTCACCTGCTTAAGTGACCATGAACACGATCATACCTTCTTACAGTTTCTTTTCCAGCCAGCTCTCTGCTCCAACAGCTAGATGTCTCTGTAAGGAGTAATTGAGCATCACAAAGAAAGATTTGAGAGGAAACAGGCTTCAAAGATAGATTCCATTAGTTCTGGTCAAAGGTGATACTGTGGAGATTAATTTATGCCATTCATTTCACACCTGTAATTTCCCCTCTGACATCTGTTTTTTTCTTCTATAATTGCTCTGTCTTTGTCCCGAACCATTTGAACCTGAACTCCCTCACTAAATGAGTAGAGAGGCGAAAAAGATCAATAAGAAAAGAACTGGTGAAGATTTAAATCACCATGTGGACATTTTGAAATCGATGGCGACATAATGTGTAATAAAGTCCTCTACGGGAGTATAATAATCACCCAGCAGTGTCTTATATTGAGTGGTTTCTCCCCTCCCACTTATATTAATCTGGACTGACTGGCTGTGAAATTGAACCATAGAGAAGCTCCCCTTTATTAATCATGCATCCGAGCCATTTTGTTTCTTGAAAGAAAAGTCCTTGAATATGTGCCAGCAGAGCAACTCCTTCATACAGCAGCTATTAAATATTGAATCACGGCTGTCATCTCTCCTCAGGACAAGTGTTACCAGTACTGGCCAGATCAGGGCTGTTGGACCTACGGGAACGTGAGGGTGGCAGTAGAAGACTTCACCGTCCTTGTGGACTACACCATCCGCAAGTTCTGTATACAATATGTAAGTTTCAAGTTGTGCTTCTCTAATTATGCTAGCACTTTGCATTATAGCTTGGTAATAACATGGTTTTAATGGGGTAATAGTCTGACAATAAAATGGTTAAATCAGTAATTTGTACAGTATTAACCTGGAACATATGTGAGGATGAATTTTAGCATTATGACATGGTAATTACCAATTTGTCTTCCATAATTTTTTCATGCGATTTAGAGGGAATTACTCTGATAGTAGGCTATAAAACACCAACCTAATTACCTCATTATTATCATGTTATGCCCCATTGGTATAACCATATTACTACTTTTTTCATCCAAATACTAAGTATTAAGATTTCCTTTATTAGTCCCACAACTGGGAAATTTCCAGAATTACAGCAGCAAAGTGGATAGCAAAATGACAATAAGTAGTAAACGAGCAGTATAAACTAGAAATATAAAAAGGCATTAGCAACTAAACAAGTAAAAAATATTTTAAGAAATATTGTACTGATGTAACCATTTTATTGGTAGCAGGCTACCATACCCTTATATTCTAAGAAGGAAAACTCCGTCTGCCTCGGCCTCCTCCTTGAGCCAGAGCTGGGAGGGGAGTGGATGATGAGTTTGTAACCCTCTTCATAGAAATTGGACATTAACAGGAACATGGAACATTTGTGAAACATTACTGCATGTTGTGTTGTGTAGATCATTTCCTTTTTCGTAGTAAGAACGTGACTGTTTCTAAACTCTGAGTTGGGTTTCTAAATAACCACTGATCAATTGATGATTCACAACTTTTTTATGGAAGTTGTTGCTACTTTTGATTCCAAAGAAGTGTAGGTGTAGTGTAGATTAAAAAAAAGAAGGTTTCAAATTCAGTTTACAAACACAAAAGTTTATCAATTTGAACATTAACCTATTATAACCTGCCTGGGTAGGTTTAGGGATAGAAAACCAAAATTTGGACCAAAAGCACAGAAAAACTGTAAAGCCAGAGTGCATGTACGAGTCTTCATTTGAAAGATAAATTCTTCTGCTTCCTGATAATTTTGGCATGTGATTAAAACAGAAGCGAAACTACATAAGCTAAAAAAAAGTTTTTGGACCAACCCTACCTCTACCCACTGGCGGGGTTTGAAGAGGTTAAATATATGTTGCAAAAGATACCGGGTCTGTTGTGTTGTTCACCGTCAACTGTGTTTCTGTCCATGTAGCAAGCCAGCGATGCGGCTAAGACTCCCAGGCTGGTCACCCAGCTCCACTTCACCAGCTGGCCTGACTTTGGAGTTCCCTTCTCCCCCATCGGCATGCTCAAGTTCCTCAAAAAGGTCAAGACAGTCAACCCTCCCTTCGCTGGGCCTATTGTGGTCCACTGCAGGTACCAGAGCGCTGAGCTAATGGAGCATTGTTTACCATTCAGTTGTTTACTTGTATCTGCGTGCTTTTGCCTGAACATTGCTTTTTAAGTGGTTTTAATTATCCAATTTGTATCTATGGAGATAAATATCTGCTGTAAAACAATCTGTCAGCTCTGTCTGGAAACATTGTGAGTGACTATAGTGATCCATGTGTTTACAAGCACAGATGTCCCTTTGTTTCGCTGTTGTTGTGTCAGCTGAGGACTGTGGTTTGTTTTGTGTCTCTGCAGTGCTGGTGTGGGGAGGACCGGAACCTTCATCGTAATAGATGCCATGATCGACATGATGCACGCAGAGCAGAAAGTTGACGTGTTTGGGTTTGTCGCTAAGATACGAGAGCAGCGCTCGCAGCTCATACAGACAGATGTGAGTTCAAGACAAGTTCCCTCTTGTTTATCACACCAATGTATAACACTAATACTTGACAGATAATGTGTCTATTACCATTCCTCAGTCATCACTTTTTAAATGTCTCCATGCATAATGTGTGTTCTTCTGTTTGTTTTGGTTTTCTCGCCGCAGATGCAGTACTCGTTCATCTACCAGGCCCTGCTTGAATACTACCTCTACGGAGACACGGAGCTGGACGTGTCGTCTCTGGAAGGACATCTGCACAAACTGCACAACACCTTCACAAACGGTGACCGGGTCGGCCTTGAGGAAGAGTTTAAGGTAAGAACTGTTATTTCACAATCATCAGAATAAAAACAACTGTGCATAGAAAAACCTCCTCAAGCAAAAAAAGAGCATTTGCACCAGCTGTCGTTACTTTTCTTCGACAGATACTGGAAGATTGGACACGACATTTAAAAAATAGCCAATATGTCTTCAATAGCTACTCCAGAGCCATATCAACTCCATGTGCATTCAAAAAAAACATTATTGATTTGCCTTGTTTTTTTAAAGGTGCTGTACATATAAGCATGTCTTGCATTTTTATCACTGAAAAATCAACCCTTACTAATAAATTAATCAACACTATAGTATGGGTCACTTCACCTTGTTTTTATCTTCTTTTGTTTACGTTAAACTTTTTTTTGCACATGACTGAAGAGCTGCGAAAAAAAGATTTTCATTACTCTAAGCACAATGACAATAAGGATATTTTATTATAGTCTTCTATTATATTCTAAGAAATTTTCCAGGACTTACTGAATTTCCCATTGGGGATAAATAAAGTAATTTTGATTTGATTTGATTGAATTACTTCTCAAATATCAAACTCATGCCTGAATAACTTAGGGATAGTGAAGTTTTGCAGTTTTGTAACACTTTGTTTGCCTTTTTGTTTGTTTTTTACCAGAAACTGACCAACATGCGAATAATGAAGGAGAACATGAGAACGGGGAACCTTCCTGCTAACATGAAGAAGAACAGAGTTCTGCAAATTATTCCATGTAAGAAAAAAAGAAAGAAAGAAACCCACAGAAAAAGAAAAAATAAATCATATTTCTATGGCAGATTTTGACCTCCAGATTATATTGTTTGTCCCTATGTTTAGAATCTGAACATGTTTTGCATCATTCAGTTTTTCAAAGAGAACTGCTCAGGGCACTTTGTATACCTGATACTGTGTTAACATGTTTATAAGCAGCTCTATTTAAATGGTTTCCTGTTCTGTTCCCATTTCAGATGACTTCAACAGAGTAATTCTCTCCATGAGAAGAGGTCAGGAGTTCACCGATTACGTCAATGCATCTTTTATAGATGTAAGCTCATTTCATTACCTAATGTCTTCCTTCTTGCATTAAATATATCTGCAATAATTCACAGGTGTTGCTATTGATTAAAAGTATTTTGAACTGAAAACGTGTGTGTTTTTGCTGTAACTCAGGGCTACAGACAGAAGGACTACTTCATTGCGACCCAGGGCCCTCTGACACACACAGTGGAGGATTTCTGGAGAATGGTGTGGGAGTGGAAATGTCACTCCATTGTCATGCTCACTGAGCTCCAGGAGAGGGAGCAGGTAAGCTGCAAACGAGCTATGAGTAATAACCCACATTTACCACTACAGCAGTACAGCATAAACCATCTTCAGAATTCTTGCTTTTAACAAAACTGGTGCAAATATATTATATTTTTCAAGCAAAGATGTGCTTGTTATAGCTCCTCCAATGTGAGGATTTGCTGATCTCCTCTGTTTTATATCATTGTAAACTGACAATTTGGGGTTTTAGATTGTGTAAATTCATGTTTTTGCTGAATTGTATGTGTTTAGCCAAAATGTATTCAACCTGTTTACATGTAGATTTTGTTTATTGCCAGCATTAAACAAACACTAAACACTGTTTTTGAATATTCTTGCAGGACAAATGTTGTCAGTACTGGCCTGCAGAGGACTCTGTCACCTACGGAGATTACACAGTAGAGTTGAAGGGAGACACTTTGTGTGACACCTTCAGTCTACGAGACTTGGTACTCACCTTTATCCCGGTAAGCAAATTAACCTCACACTATCACACAGCTACATGACATTTGCCTGTTGCCTGTTAAAAGGCATTTATTTGCTCTGCTGATGTAATTCCATTGAGCATTGTAGCATTGTAGTTCTTCTCCAGTGGAAGTGAAGTCATGTTTTTGTGTTGCATAATTTCAACTAAATATTAAAACTGAGCAACTAGGATTGGCTCTGCTTCAGATCATAAAAGTCTTATAATAAATTAATCGTAATGACTTTGAGTGGTGTACAGTTCTGCATTCAAAGTGTAATTTAAGTAAAAGTTACTTAAGAAATTATTTATATTACATTATCAGCAATTTTTATGCTGTAGATCAACATATAAATCTGAGCATTACGAGATGATTAATAAGGGAAGGAAAAAAGAAAGTATTTTATGGGGTTTTCGGTAATATTTTCATCCTTTTTTTGCATAATTTTTCCTCTTTTAAGCCTCAAGCAGACATTGAACTATCTAAGAAATCTTAAGGGGAACTGCTGACAATCACAGACTCTCTCAAACCTTTAACAATGACGACCATTTTCTTATTCATGCATGATTATTTGAAATTTAATCTTGAATCCTGAATACATTAAGATGCAAAAAACACATTTTCTGAATTTATAGCTTATACCTTTTTCTAAGTTCTTTTGTAAAGCTACACAGGGGCCAACATTATTGTCTTATAATAGAGCAGAGAGCCAAGCCAGTACATTAAACTCTTGTCGGCCAGAGGAAATGTGGTGGGCAGGATGTGTTTGAGATTATCAAGCAGGAGCCTCCCATCTCATATTATTTCATTACATTCGACCCACATCACCTCTCAGAGGCTCAGCAGTACATTCCTGCCTCCCAGAGCAGCGCCACTGATCTACTGCACACTTAACCTACACCGACTTTGCACCTGCCATTACGCTTTCATAGACTGTTAATTAATCATATTTGAAAGGTATTATGATCTCTCGTCTGCCTGTCCATTTCCTCTCAAAGGAGAAGCAGACGAGGGTGATCAGGCACTTCCACTTCCATGGCTGGCCAGAGATCGGCATCCCGGCCGAGGGGAAAGGCATGATCGACATCATCGCCTCAGTGCAGAGACAGCAGCAGCAGTCTGGGAACCATCCCATCGTCGTACACTGCAGGTAGCTTCAAAACACATACATTTAAGCCATGGACTGCAGCCTTTTGCATTTGCAAGCCACTGTTCACTCTTGAATTTGTTTCTGAGAGTTCTTGTGTTTGTGTGCTGCAGTGCTGGTGCAGGGCGAACAGGTACGTTCATTGCACTGAGCAATATCTTGGAGCGAGTCAAGGCAGAAGGCCTGATGGACGTGTTCCAAACTGTGAAGAGTTTACGCATGCAGAGGCCTCATATGGTCCAAACTGTGGTAAGTATCAAGAACAAAAATGTTAAATTTTGTGTGTAGAATTGCACCGATCAGTCCCAGATATAGTCAATTTTGACTACTATCACAGCCACACACAGTGTTGCCAACTTCAGACTCTTAGCAACTTAATTTTTAAAAAGGAACAAATTCAATGACTCATTCAAACCATCAGGGAAAAATCAAGACATATAGACACATATTTGACTGAGAGACAGTCCTCAGACCTTGACTATCAAAAAGTTTATGTTTTATCACGGTTTTATTATGGACGGATAAAAAAACTAATTATGGGAAGTCCAAAAATTTGCAAAAAAAATAAAAGTCATACTATATAGTATGTCGATTTTTATGAAAAATTGTCAAATTTTAAAGTGCCTAACAATGACTTTATTATAAAAATTAAGACGTATATTCCAATATATTATATTGTAATTTGACTGAGAGAAAGTCCTGAGATCTTGACTATTAAAAACGTTTAAGTTTTGTCACAGTTTTATTATGGACATACAATTGTATAGTTAATTCAATCAAAATAAAAAAAATAAGAATCGGCCGGGAAAATTGCAATTGGTGGATCTCTTATAATGCACCTCTTGTTTCTGGCTTTACTTTGACTGAAACTGATTTTACAAACCAGAACCTAATCCTCTCTTTTTTTCTCTCCATTCTACAGGAACAGTATGACTTCTGCTACAGGGTGGTACAAGACTTTGTTGACATTTTCTCAGACTATGCCAATTTTAAATGACGAGATTTGCCTTAAACATGGTTTTTAATGTTGTTTTCTAAAGCTGGTTTGTCAGTTTTATGGGTTTCTTTAACTTGGTCAAATGATCTATTTTGCTATGCACTTGTCCCACCATTAACTCCATCCTCGCTGTAATATACTGTATGTCAGTGGATGAAAATTGTAAATGGAAAAAAAGTTAGATTAATAATGTATATTTCACATCATGTATTATAATTATTTTTGTCATGAAGTGTTGTTTCAAACTTGGTCTCTTATTTCAGTTATGTTGTATGATACTGTACTTTAAATGTTTATCTAAGTGTTATTTTGGATTGACCACGTAATATTTTTAAAAGTTGTAGTTATTGTAAATGTATTTATGTATTGACGATGACATTCCACTCGAGTTTGGAGAAGACGGGAATGTTGAGTTGGTTTTGTTTGTTTGTTATTTTAATGTTAAGATACAGCACATCATTCCACTTATTGACTTCTATCTGAGATTAGAGGAGATATTTAAACTACATGCCCATCATTAATGCGATACTCTTTCCAATGGAAATAATGTTGAAAAAAAAAGAAGAAGAAATGAAATCACTTTAGCCATAATGCAGACAACGTAAAGTTTTGCAACAGAGGCAGAAGTTACGACAGCGAGGTTGATTTCCAATATGGATTCAGGCAAAAGTTCCACAAAGTCATGAAATACCATTTTGTACCTCAAAAAAGTGGTATGCAACTGCATTTAATATGGATGTAACAGTCTGCCTTTTGTCCGTAGACAGCAAAAAGTATTTTGCTAAAACGACTGCACATTAAAAAGCACATATACCGAAGCCAAGAACCTGCAATATTCAAGAGTATGTTTATTGCTTTATTTGTATTATAGATTTTTCACAAATCCGTGCCATATGTACTTTTTTAAGACATGGAAAAGTAGAACAACCCTAAGGTGAAGGCTGAGCACTGAGAGGTTGATTGTAGTCGCTAAATGCAGTAGAGTCAATTTCATGACAGCCTGTGTCGGATGCAGTTACCACACAGGACCGTATTTAAAGAGGAACATTAGGTGGCAAAAACCACAATACACATGTGGTGCTTCAGTGCCTGCTTAATGCCAGAGCAACAACAACAAAAAACATGCCATACTATCAATGTTCAGTTATCTTTTTGAATACATGGGTTTGTTTTTAATTTTCATTGGTCAAAATGAGGAAGCAGTATATTTCATAGAGAAGCATCTAATGGTAGTTTAATTCATAAGAAATTATTTGAATGTGAAACAGCTTTTCTGTGCATTTCTTCTGAAGCAGTAAACCCCCATCCATCTGGTACTCCAACATTAAAACATACACAAACATTTGAATTAATATCACCGAGCTCTGCTTTAATCCTCAATGAAATGTAATTTTGTTGATGCTGTATGTAAATACTACATGACAAAGTGCTAACATTGTAAAAGTGGCTAAACAGCAAGGAACTGTTAAGTGATTGGTCATTTTCTGTGTGCTATCTGTCTGTGGGAGATGTGAGGTGCAGTACAAGAAGAGACTTAACAACAACAACAACAACAACCTGAGTCTATTTTCCCATGGCTTCTTTTCAGTCTATGACTTCCTTTTTGAATATTGAGGAGGGTCTGTTTGGACTACAGCTCTTTGCCTTTGCTCTCTGTGGGTGGTTTATCCATTTTTGGATTCTCAATGTCTTTCAAATGCAAGTTGCAATATTAAATTTATCTGAAAGGTATTGTTGTTGTTTTTTCTTCAGATATTTTTGCTAGCCATTGAAGAAAAAAATGAATGCCACTGTATGCATATTAGTTGTATAGTTTGTCCATTAATAACAGAAAAACACAAAATTATGGGAAGTCCAAAAATTGACCAAAGAAAAAAAGTCATACATGATTTTTATTCAGAAATTGTCAAATTTTAAAATGCCTAAAAATAACTTAATTATAGTCTGATGATACAGATTAGTTGTGTAGTTTGTCAATTAATAACAGAAAAATACAAAATATGGGATGTCCAAAAATTGGCCAAAGAAAAAAAAGTCATGCCGATTTCGGTCAAAAAATTGTCAAATTTCAAAAATGCCTAAAAATGCTAAAACTGACTTTATTATAGTCTGTTGATACATATTAGTTGTACAGTTTTTCTATAAATGACAGAAAAACACCATATTATGGGATGTCCAAAAATTGGCCAAAGAAAAAAAAGTCATACTATAGCATGTTGATTTTTTTTGTCAAAAATCGTCAAATTTTAAAATGCTAAGATTGCCTTTATTATAGTCTGTTGATGCATGTTAGTTGTATAGTTTGTCCATTAAGGACAGCAAAACACCAATTTATAGTCCAAAAAATAAAAAACCCGCTGTGTTGAAGTTTGTCGAAAAATGCCCCCCAAGAAATGCTTTAAAATTAGCACGTTCATCATGGTCATAGCATAGTATGTCCAAAAATATATAAAAGAACACCATATTATAGTATGTCCAATAATGTTTGTCCAAAATTGACAAAATAACATTAAAAGAAAGCAAAAACACCATGTCGTAGTATATTATGTCATAAATATTATATAATGAAAAATGTCAGTAAAGTATGCAATAAAATATACTAAAAATGTTACAGAACAAAACATCTCTGCAGTTTTTTCTTCTTTTCATTTCCTTGTCATGTGTAATCATCAGCCCTGAAGTAAACCCCAGACGAACACAAGAAAAAAGCAAGAGTATGGAAATGTGGGATTAAATACCAGCCACAAATGAGAAAAATACAATGAGGTGGATGCATAACAACTACAGGCGATCTGGTTAAAAAACCACAAATGACTGCATTATAAAAACACAAAAAATCCTCAAACTAATTGGAAACACACACAGTAACAAAGAGATTCAGTGTTTCTTGTCTCCAACACTCCTGTTTCCAATTTGTTTATTGAAAAAAAAAAGAATGAGAAATAAGTCCACTAAAGATACCTTTTGTAAAGTTCTATATTCTGCCAACAGGGGGCAGTGCACCTCAATCTATATGTAAATGAGAAATCCTAATTAAAACGAACACTAACTGATACTGTGGTGCAAGTTTCTGTCATATGATACTACTCTGTCAGCAGATATGGTCAGGATAGACTTAAACTCCTTATGACTAAGAGACTTTTTAATGATGTCATCAAGACAAATAATGAAGCTGCGCTATAGCAGGTGAATAATGCCATCACTCTTACATGGAAGCATGATAAAACTGACTCAGATTACCATAAAGTAATTAAGATGTTATTGCCCAAATAAAACTTTAGAAAAGGTCACATGACACGCCTCGTCACTGTAATCGTAAAAGTTTCACATCCGTGTAAATCCACATGATCTCTTCTGCTAAACACTATATCTGTACAGAAACTGATGAAGCTCTGAAAGCGCCAAAAGGTCGATACTTCATTACAAGACGAGGCCGGACAGTTCCTCTTTCAGAGCGTCACATGATACATGAGCAAAACAACAAAAGCATACATAAAGCTTTTATCCTTGTAATTGCCAAGAGTCAATAACAGGGAGGAGTGTATCCGAGCTATTTTTTGCCAAACAATCATGTTTCTTATCTTGCACAAAAAGCCAATTGACAAAAAGCCTCTTTGTTGACAATTTCCATTTCCTCTGGGAGCCGGAGCCATGGTGACACTCCTCAGCGGGACCATGAGTGGAGAGGTCATATGAATTATGTATTAACCCTAACTGACTTCTTTTATTTTTATTGACCCCCAACTAATTATATTTTGTCACTCACAAGGCTTTCCATTTTCCCTTTAATATAATATGGAACATGGGCCATTTAATGGCAGGGTGGCCCGCGCTGTGACCCCTCCGCTGAAATGCTTTCATGTGTGGCTTTGGAAAGTAATTTCTGATTACACTATGGGGATATGCATGTTAAACAAAGTCTTTTAACTTGTTCCGTCATTTTTTCCTAAACATGCTCACATTCCTCTCGCTCATACATCTCCTGAACGGATAAAGCATGTACTGTAAAATGTTGAGGAATTCTGAAAATATATCTGAGGAATGCTGTTTAGCACAAAACATTACTTAAAAAACAGCATTTTTTCCCACTTTCATTCACATTTCCATACAGATTAATCAATCCATAAGTATCTCCATATGAAAATGGCCATTCAGTTAGACAAGAGTTAGAATTATTTCAGATGAGTGTCAAAAAAGCAGTATTGGAAACCATCAGCTAACCATCTACTCCTCTCAAAAACTTACCTGCAGTCAACCAAAAGCCTGCTCAATGTGACTGGTCATACTTTGTGGACTACAAACAAACTACAAATGGACTACAAATGGAATTAAACAGACTAAAAATGGAATCAAACGGACTACAAACGGACTACAAATGGAAATAAACGGCCTACAAGTGGAATACAAATGGACTACAAACTGACTACAAATTGAATAAAAATGTACTAAAAATGGAATTAAACCGACTACTAATGGAAAACAAATGGACTACAAACTGACTACAAATGGAAACCTTTGGATATCAAAGTATATTCCCTTTGCCTACAGATTCTGCATTCAAATGTAGATAAGGTATCCGTTTATAGATAATATAAGAAGTCAGATTTTACTGATACAACACTACGAATCTACAGCCATGATTGCAGCTCCATAAGGCTGTACTAACTTTAGTCATAAATCAAAGAACTGGACAGATTAAAATGTTGACCTGATGATGCCACTACATGAAACATCAGAGCATTACCAACATTTTTACAAACACGTTTTGCGTGGAGAAAATGAGTATGTGTACCAAATTTCATGGCCATCCATCCAATTGCCATTCCACTTAAACACACTATTGAGAACCTCATGCAGACGTTAAAGGAAAAGTCAGGGTATCGTCAAAGCCAGTAGGATTCATGCTTTGGGAAACATGAATGTCTATACAAAATATGATGGCAATCCATCCAATGGTTGCTGAGATACCTTGATCTGCACCAAAGAGATGGACAAGCCAAGCTTCCCATCCAGAGAGTCAGTGATGCTCGCATGGTTAAAAGTTAAAGATCTGCAACGTGTATCTGGTTTAAATGTATGCTACGGAAAATGTGGTTTCTAAGATCTCAACCCTGACCATGTGAGCTCTTGTCTCTTTGTCTCCTCCGCTGTTGTAGCTGATGAAAAGAGACAGGCACAGGGTAGAACATGCACACTGTACCATTAATATCCCACGGATGAACAGGAGATCCTGTCTGTCCGCCTCTGTCTGTTTTCTACTTCACATTTCTCAAAGGCTTGATAATGACTTGTTGTTACATTCATTTTCTCACCCTCTCTTCCTCTTCCTCTCCCTGTCTCTCTTTCACAGCACAGTGTCTTGCTACACTTAAAACTTTCCCAACAGGCTCATCATAACTCAATCAGACAGCTCTTACTGGGATGTTAATGGGACACAATGACCCCCAAAACGCATTACAAGCGTTATCCTATTCCCCCCTTGTTCTATCAGGCTAATACACTTTCAAGCTTCTTTGTCAGGGAATACAGTGTGAACCCTTATGAATCAACTGCATGGCTTGAACCCAAAATATGTACAAATAAAATAGAGATAAAAACTGTTAACAGGAAACCGTTAAAAGACAATACGTCATGTTTTGGAGGATGTTGCTGCAGAAAGGATGAGCATGATGATATACTATATTTTTGTTATTGTTAATACATCCCTAAAACAGCTGGGCACTGAAGTTTTTATCAAATATTACACACACGGGGAAATATTTGATGGGAATTACTTTACTGGATTCAGTGATCTAGTGAGTGTTTCTGGAAGCTACTCCTCATCAACAACAACAACAACAACTCTGGAGTGCCCATATTTTGTGGTTTCATGGTTTGCTTGGTGGATGTTGCGATATTTAACTGTATTAGTGAAAATATGGACCTGTTTGTGGCCCTAGATGAAAAGTCAGGGGATCACCAAAGTCTTTGGTATTCATCCTCTGGGCCTGCCTGGGTCCAGAACTGCTACCCCTCACTCTTAAAACCAGTCTGACTTAAATTACTCTGGATTCAGCCAAATTAGCTGTAGTGACAGGACAAGAAAGATTTCCCTCCCTCACGGCAACCTGTTCGACACAGAAGATGTTCTGATATTAGGCATCCTCTATGGAAACTTGTACCACATTTAGTGGAAATTCAATTTCAATGTAGATCAAAGTGATGGACCAACCAGTTATGGCTGCTTATATGTTGGTTGGGCTACAGAAATTCTGGTAGTCTTTTTGGTGACAAAGGAATAAGTATGTTTTTGGTCTGTCAGATTTTTATTTTTTTTTTATTCACAATGTGCCCTGATAAAAACTGCTGTTGATCAACTTGTTAGTGTGACTCATATCCTTTCATGACAATGCAATCTAAAAGGTGTGAGTTGTCAAAAACACTATGGTTATGGCTTTTATACTTTTCATAAATAAGGAAGAAGAGAAGTAAAGTTAAATTATAGAGGGGCCTAAACCGGACCCCTGTGGGAAACCACATTTTTTCCTGATTTAGAGTTACTAAGGGAGATATAAAAGTCTCTATCTTTCAAATTACAGATAAATCAACTTTGGCATTGATAAAATATTATCAACAGTGTCAAACCACAAGTGAACCACAACATAAACCATACTGGCATGATTGCTGATTTATTAGGCACTGACGTCAAGCTGACTGCGCTATAGTTTGCATGAAAACCTGACTGGAAAACATCCAAGAATTGTTGCTTGAGGACACAAGAAAAGGGAAGTCTCTTATAGGCCTGTAACCACTAATTGCAGTTAACTTCCATAATTTATTGCTGTGTCAACATCGTTGATGAGAAAATGCATTAATGAAGCTCAGTAAAAGCAAACGATATGATAGAGCGGCTGTGGCTCAGTTGGGAGAGTTGGTTGGCCCCCAACCGAAGGTTTGGTGGTTCGATCCCTGACCATCGCAGCCAACATGTCGAAGTATCCTTGAGCAAGATACTGAACCCCAAATTGCTCCCGATGTGCTGTGTTCATCGGTGTGTGAATGAATTCCCAATGGTGGCAGGTGGGACCGTTTAGGGTAGCCTCTGCCACCAGTATGAATGTGTGTGTGAAAGGGTGAATGAGCGCAGTCTGTAGTGTAAAGCGCTTTGAGTGGTCGCAAAGCGACTAGAAAAGCGCTATATAAGTGCAGGTCCATTTACCAAGTGCAGGTCCATTTACCATTTAGAAGAACATACTTATCAAAAACTGAGAGGTAAGAAACAAAACTCATAAAAGTGAACAACAGGACTCCAAACTACATGAGAAATTATTTCCCCCATGAGAGTCACAGCTGCATTACAACATTTTCTATTCTGTCGATTATCATGATTCTGCCAACCCAATTATATCCATGTGTTAGTCTAGCTGTTTATATAACGAGGACCACAATGAGAATGGAGCCCCAAACTTCATTGTGCCAACTTTGGCAAACAAGCCGAGATGAAAATCTTGCTTTTTACAGTCAGAAATACTCAACTAAAATAAACTAAACCACATTGAGTGAATTTGCCCACAGGGCTACCTCCAGTGGTAATAGTACATGATGAGAGAGCCTTGTGCATCTGGGTTTAACAGCGGCGCGGCATCATGACACAGACTGCAAAGCGGAGGTCTGATACCACAGATGTCTATGGCCAGAAGGGAGGAATTAAAAAGAGTCAGCTCGTGTCTTTAATGTGTGTGTCATAAAGGGAGGAAACAAATGCACAGTTCCAGCCAAGATGTTTAACGAACAACCCTGGCTAGCTGTCTACTCACTCAAACAGTACAGTAATCATTCCTGACTGATTTGAGACTTGAGAAGTACTTCTTCAACCACACTAAACCTCTTAAAACTGCCACAGAAAATGACCTTAGAAATAGGAGGCAAACATGACCACATCAAAGTGGGAGAAATGGTGGTGCCAACCACATTTTCCACTAACTGCTCTCTACTAAACAGTGGGGACATCATATCATCTTTCAGTTTATGAAAATCTATCACCATTTTGTTCTTTTAAAACAAATTATTTGATGTACGTCATTGGACCAAAGCAACCAAAGTTGATTATGCAGCTTGTTGACATGTGTTATTACAGCAGCAGCATATAAAAATGGAGATTGTGCAGAGTTTGTTTTTAAAGGTCACCATAGATTAACAAAATACATTAACTATGAAATACTGTTGTTATGGCTGCATTTCATTTAAAAAAAATGCTCTCCAGTAAAAGGCCCCCTGGGCGCCACTCAGGGCGAGAGGCCAAGGAATTCAAACTTTGATTTATTGATTGTCATGTTTCAGCGGTCGCTGATTGAATATGTGGTCCAACAAACGCTGTGAGCCTCGCCTGGCAACCTTTTTAGTTCCCTTCTCCTCTTCTGTCTGCCTGTCTGTCTGTCAGTTTCCCTTCTTATCTTCCTGAGGAAACTGTTAGATGTTGCATCAGTAAGGGATTTGCAAAATGAGGAAACGATGAATTGTGAAAGGCCTCAAAAAACTTCTTACACATTTTCTCGCAGCAGCTTCAGCAAGTTAATGACACTTCAGATGTTAGATTTGATATGTGTCACTTTATTTTCCCTCAGACAATATTTACCAAAAATCCATTACATGTTGCCAGTACCACTGAAAACCTCCATTAAATAAATACTCAGTAAACTTTTGGTATTTGTATTTGAAGAACAAATAGGGCGAGTCCTGTAAGGTAAATATCTCAGAAAACACGAGAAAGATTTCATTGACAGCTTAATTCATCTCAAGCAGGACAGACAATTTATACACCAAAACCATGGAACCAAGGAACATGCTTGACCTTGATCAAATATTAGTCAGGTTATCTTTATGCTTGCTTTAGGATGAAAGGGTGTGGATTTCTGTAAAGACAGTTATTGTTAAAATGTTTTTAGGAATTTGTTCCTGAATGTCATGACAGAGCCGACTGATGATGTCCTCATTTTGTTTGGAGCAGGAAAATAATGTCAAGTGACTGCTGAAAAATGTTTTTGTGCGAGTTGTGATTAGATGTTTAATATATATATATATATATATATATATATATATATATATATATATATATATATATATATATATATATATATATATATATTATACGTCACAGCAATGTAACTACAGCTGCTTTAAGAACAATCAGTGCTTATTTATATGCATATATAAACATACAAGGCTTGGGTGGTTGGATGAATATAGTATCAGCTATTAATTAACGGCTGGGTCCATGCCGGGTTGTTTTTTGTGGCAATTTAATTGTCTGTCTCTGAAGAACAAGTAAGAGCCGTAACTCAGCTGACACAACATGAAAAAAAACAAATCTATCTTGTTTTGTTTAGGTTATATGAGGTGTGTTTTATGAGGAGTTAATGAGAAAATTACGTTGAAAGACACACCTGTACAAATATTTCAGCAACCACCAGTTGCCTGTTGGGAAATTTTAACATATTGCCCAACCCTAAAACATATATGTGTTAACAGAGAGTTGTGGAGTATACTGTCTTAAAAAATGAACAGCTGACATAGAGAATATGTGCACATAACTGCACCTAAGGACCAAATATGCAAAAGGTAGAGATGGCACAATACCACTTTTTCAGGTCCGACACCGATACAGAAACTTTAAGTATCTGCTAATACTGATACCAATCCAACACTGTCTTTTTCCCTTTAACAACTAAGGTTTTCTTTTTTTTTCAGAATGCCCTTTGCTTAACCTGGCCATCTAAAAACACCATGCTCAAACTGTGAAACATCTGCTCCCTTAAAGGAAGAAATGCATTGCCCACAACAAACCTCAATATAACACTAACTGTTCACCTCTCTCTATGGCAGGTCGCCCAAAGTTTAGTGAGGCATCTCCATAATAGTCATATACTTGTGGATCGGATTATAACTCGATTTCTTCCGATATCCGATCCAGTGATTTTGGCCAGTATCGTCCCGATTCCAATACTGAATATCGGATTGACGCATCCTTGCAAAAGGGACACCTTTTCACCCCTAATATCACAGCAGAAGGGCCCTTTGTGTTCCTGTAAAGAGTGAGATGAGAGGACTGAAAGCACTCGCTACAACCAGCAGCTGGTTATCTTAGATCAGCATGAATACTGTAAACAGCCTGGTTTTGTGCAAAGGTAACTAAAGCCATATACCAGCACCTTTGAAGCTCACAAATTAACATGTTTAATCCATGGGAAATCGGACTTAAAGACATCAAGCTGTCATTTTACATGCAAAGTGATTACAGGACTACAGGGGCAAATGTGCAGACCAGAAGGATTCTTGGACTTATCAGCGCCTCAGAGATACACTTGGACCAAGCAGAGGGAAACTTGAACAAACTAGAAGGGTATGTGTGGGTACTTATTCTGGCCCTCAGAGCATAAGTAGCAGAGGCAGTAACCCCCCCTGCCCTCTCACTGTGCACACCACTGGATAGATAGATATTTACCATCACTAATGATGATTTTCATATTTAGTGACAGACTGACGGAGCGTTTGCAGATTCAAGCTGAACGACGGGACATTGCTTCCATCTTGACGGAAATATTTGGCATGTCATTTAGAAAATCATTAAGTGAGGATTATTGTTGTTATAATAATGTGTCTATTTCTTCTGTCAGTGCACAAAATACTGGGAATAAGACCTCCGTCTGCAGTCCGACCATAAAAACAAAGTATTCCCCTGATGCCACTTGTACTAATTGCACTATACACATTAGCATGCATACTGATCACACCCATATATTAAGTGTTTTCTGCTGATGGTGGCAGAATTTTTTCTCATATGAGTATCAGTCCTGAGGAGTGGTGGTTTATTGTTGTGGCTAAAGTGCAGCCTGGTGTGGGAATTTGAATTGGACTCCCCCCGTGACCGAAAACAGACAAAGCTTTGTGTTTCAGCCTTGGTAAAAGTGTGTGACAAGCACACAGACACAGCAAACAGGTAGTAGTGTCAATGCCATGGACCCGGATTCAAGGTTCCTTTTATCATCCTGATCAAACTGAGAGAAATTTTACATAACGTCTCTTAGAGGTAACTTTATAGGCACTGTGTTTGAGGTTAAAGACTTCAGTAGAGTCATTAAAAGACCAATTTCTTTCAACAGAGTTAAGATTACATCAATAAAAACGAGGGACTCGTGAATTCGAGCAGTAGACTGAGTTCACCCGCTGCTTTTTTCTCCAATATCCCTCCAGCTTGAGCTCCAGCTCCCATCCACATCTAACACTGCTTTCATGTTTGACCCACTTTTTACAAGACAGAGACAACGACAAGGAGAAAGAGAGGCAGAAGGAAAATGATGAAAAAGACACCAGCGGAGGAGAGTTAAGGCAGCGAGGCAGATTGAGAGGGAGATGCAAAGAAAGTGGAGAAAACGCGATTGAGAGGAGATTGAGTGAGAGAGTGACAGCGGCAGAGAGAATGACAAAGGTGTAGAGAGAGAGAGAGAGAGAGAGAGAGGGAGGAAGAGAAAAGGGGTAAACAGAAGGCAAAGCTTAAGGCGCCTGGGAAGGAGGGGAGTGGGCTGAGCGGGAGGGAGGGAGGAGGGAATCGCTGCTTCTCCTAATAAAGCGAGTGTATGTGAAAGGAGGTGGTGAAAAGCGTTAGACTGAGCAGAGAGCTGTGTTACCAGAGAGAGAGAGAGAAAGAGAGAGGGTTAGAGAGAAAGAGTGAGAGGGGGAGACAGAGAGGAGAGAGAGAGGGGCAAAGAATAGAAAGAGCATTGTGTTGCTGCTGAAAAAGAACCCATGTCTGCACAAAGAGGTAGGTGTACTCCTATGACTGGCACACACACACACACACACACACACACACACACACACACACACATGCACACACACACAAATACACACACACAAGAGCAGGAAATCCTCATCACCCAGTTGATCCAGCAGCGGGATGTACCAGAAGTCGGTTCAGTAAATGTTAAGTATCAGGTGAGTGTGTGTTCTCGTCTAACTGTGTGACTTGCTTAATTGCATGTAGCAGCTGTGTAGCAGTGTGGGGCAGGTGTGTGACTTTTCCATAGCATGTGTCTGAGTGTGCGGCATAAGCAGGTGCCTGGGCGCGTGTGAGTGTGTGTGGGGGTGTTTGTATGTGGGATTTAGTGGGAGGTTTAAGCTGCGTGTGGTTGTGTTGCTGAGGATAAACAGAGGCGTCATGTGAGCTCTATAGTAGTTTATCAGACAAAGTACAAGTGACGGAGGGTAATTGTGCAACATTATCAAATTAATTAAATGCATTTATGGAGGTCGGTTAAAGTTTGGTTGCAGATATGTTTGATAGCATGATCCAATTAAGTTATGATGCCTCCTGGTGAGGCTGTGCATATTTTATTTACATGCAATATGTTTTTACACATATTATGAATTAGTATTTTTAATCATGGCTGGAATTGAACAATTAAAGCAGTATTTTCAACTGAGCTGAATGTCATTTGCACGTAAGGCTCAGTGAACTCAAGGATGTTTCAACATATCTCAAAATTGCATGAAAAAGTTTCACAATGACACAGTTGGCTCACTATATTAAAAAAAAAGAAACTATACAGATGGTTTGGATTATGTGCTGATATTTTCATCTCTGTCTCCACCCCATTACAATGCAGGTGAATTTTATTTGTGGAATTGGCTTTAGATATTCTAAGTAAGAAATAATATTAAATAATTGTTTCCATTAACAATTTCCTACATAATCTGGGTATTTTTAAATGTTATGATCTCCACAAGTGAAATTCCACTCACCTCCATCATTTGATGTAAAAGCAGAAATCTAAGAGAAACCTGGAGATTCATTCTGTTTGCACCCTAAATGTTTATTTTATTAGCTATCAGTGAACTGGAGACTGTTTGGACAATCTGAAAACATGTAAACAAAAGTCACATTTGCTTATGTCAAGTGGCTGATAACTTATCTGAGCTGTCGAGATAAGGCACCTGGCTCTACATGTGGATTAAAAAGGGTCTGTTCACTGAGGTATTGAATTACAAACATGTAATGCAGATAGTTTTTGATTTTATATGCTCTAGTTTTACAGATTCATTGTTGGTCTCTGCCTGGACCCTGTTAGCTGAATGGAATTTCATTCGTGGTTGTTGCTTTAAACTACATTTTAAAAGGTCTTTTAAGAAACAATGCCTGGAGTGCAGAGCCCATTATCATCTGTTTCAGGCTATTAAGGTATTAGTGAATTCAAAAATATCTGGACAACTTAAAAAAATGTATGCAAAGGTCACATTTGGTTATGTTTGTGGGTGACGCCTTATCTTAAGTTTCAAAATAACACCTTACATGTAGAATAAAGGGTCATTTCAACCCAATTACAAGAAGAAAAATGTACGCCACTTAAATATGTAGACTTGAATTTTATGTTCTTTAGTTTAACATTTAGTTTGAATTTGTGAAGGCAGAGATATCTCAAAACCCGGATCAGTTACACCTTAACTATCCATATGGTGGGACAACAGCAGATATGTGAGAAAATAAGTTTGTTTTTTGTAATTTGGGTGACACGCAAGAAGTGTTTTCATTCACCTATTTTTATGAGCATTTTAGATTAGATTACATTATACTTTACTGATCCCACAATCGGGAAATTCACTTGTCACAGCAGCAAAAACAGAAGCAAAAGGTGTGAATATAAATAGTAGTCGTTTGAATGAAAAATATAAATACAGATCAAGACTATAGAAAAGCTATGGTGAATAGTGAATTTGAAGTATTGCATTAGAAAAGCAGAATGACAACATTTAATAAAAGTTCCTCAACCATGGCATAAAATTTGTTGGTGGTTTTTGCCTTTTCAAAAAAGCGTTGCTGCAGTAAATTGGGCTTGGAAACGATTTTGCGGAATAAATTCTGACTTAACGAACATTTAACTAACATGACTAAGAAGCTGCATAAAACATGTCCAACACCAGCATGACATGATGGAACAATTAAAACTTCTCCATTTTTCTCTCATAGTTGTCCAAAGGGACTTGCATTGTTTCCAGTGTGCAACATCTACGTCGTCCACTGTATTTACTGGCAGCAGCTTGACCTTCTGCTGAAGTTCAGGGTTAAGGTCACTCTGTCCTGTGACACCTCTGAGGAAAGACCACTTCTCTGCAGCAGGCAGCGATGCTTCCTCTCAATTTTGAAGTCATACGACACAGTCAGAGGTTCCCTTTTTACAGGAAGCTGTAGACGATCCTGTTTCACAATGGCCCGGACGAGAGTATTTATAGAGCGCTGTTGTCTAGGACACAAAAGTTTGTCTGATTTATTGGAAAAAGCTGAAGTGGTGGCAACTCAAGGACATTGTGTTCAGAGGAACCCTGGTGTGTGGTGTGTGTGTGTGTGTGTGTGTGTGTGTGTGTGTGTGTGTGTGTGTGTGTGTGTGTGTGTGTGAGAACAGCGGAAGAGCTCTGTGCTGGGTACATATGCATGTGTGGTAAACTAAGGAGGAAATAACATGGTCCATTTACTCTAAAGTACATTATTAAGAATCCAATGTATTAAATACAGTCTGCACGTCTTCTGCTGTAAAGTGATTTCCATTCAAATTATTGTTATGCCTTTTTTGCTTATTGGAAAAAATAGATTGTGTGCATTAGAGGGTAGTATGAAGGCAATCCAATATGCATTAAGCACATTTTTGAGGTACTGGTACTTCTGTTTTGAGACTTTTTCAGTGGAGAATATTGCAGCTTTGCAGCTCGGCTGTAGTTTGTTATTACTTTGCAGTTCCAGGTATTACATTTCTTATAGAATATCACTAAGAAAATATTTTATAACAAAAGCCCTATTTTTCCATATTTCCTTCCATCTCCCCTATATTTAATCTGTATTTTCATTATTTCTTTCCTTTTTAAAACTGTGCTTAATGTATGAAAATCCTGATCTGTAACAAAGAGCACTTCAACTTTGGAAAAACTTATACATATATAACATAATTTTACTGCAGCCACTTATTAACTAACACTTTAATGCTGGATGTTTACCTTGTAATTAAGTATTTTCACTGTGGTTTTTCTAATTTTACTTAATTAAAGGACTTAAATCACCGGTGTCAGGTGAGTTGTGGTGACTGCGTCTATGTCACACTCGTGTTACCTCTCCACTGGTCATGTCCTTTGTCCACACACGAGCTTATGACTTGTCGGAGCCCGACAGTCAACAAATTTAAGACCTGCCTCACAGGGACGTCGTTGTCTCGTCTTCCCGTCATTATGAAACCACACAGTCGATCCCTGGCTGTGTCACCCTTTGACTCATTGCTGAGTGTAAAGAAACAACCCTTTAGGCATCTGCTGATTAAAACCTTCCTCCTCCTATCTCTTCCTCTGCTGCTTTCGTATCTCAGACGCAGATCCTGTAGCACAAGAGATTTATGAGGCTGCAGTTTCAGATCAACATGGGTGGAGATTCTGCTATGTCATATGTCCTGACATAACAAACCTCAACATACTGCCAGTAAATGTTACTTTGTGTCAGTATGTCACATGCATTGCGTATCCTGGCAGTTATGTATGTCCATGTGAGAGAGCCTGTATTTGTACAGGAACTTATATTCATTTTTAAACTTGAATTTAAAGTTAAAGGATTAGGGAGGGAATGAAAACCATTTAAAAGATAGAAAATATCCTCCCTCATGTATATTTCTAAGAATAATTTGACATTTTTTAAATATCTAAGGACAATATTGGGCTCATATTAAATATATATATAAGAGTTATTTTAATCTATAAACTATTAGATATTTAAAAAATGTCAGTGATTTGAATGAATAAATCTGAAAACATCTTACCGAAGTGCCATGAACCTCATCCAAAATTAAATGATTTTGAGGCAAAAAGAATATGTATTAAGCTGTAAAAGTAGATTTTTGCTGTTAGTTATTTTCTGTGTCAGTTGTTGAACATTGTTTTTGTAGGTGCATTGTGTGAACACTAATTTTACTGCAAGTTAATGGTAAATCTCAGGCCTCCCTCCAGAGTTATTTAAACTTCCTGGCCAGTAAAAGTCCGTCAAAGCATGTGCTAACACTTTTTTATTTACTTATCTTGGTAAAAAAAATATCTTAAAATCCATAAAACATTTGCAGTAAACCAATAAAAAAGGACTTACAGACACTGTGAGTGATAGCAGATGTTATGTTTTCCAACTTTTTTTCCTCTGAGCTTTCCTGTTTCCCACCACTCTTGTCTGTCTTTCCGCATGTCTTAGTTTGAAACATCCTTGCCTCACCTTAACACTACATTTGTGTTTACAGAAGCATTAGAAATGGAAACACTGTGTGCGCATGAATGCGTAGGCTTATGTGTGTTTTGTAAAGAGAGGACATTGTAGTTGGTCCTCACTGGTTTAAAAAGGTTTGGGTGTTAAGATTGGACTAGTTTTTGGATTGGCCAAGGGTTGGGGTTAGGCTTTGTGGTCATTAGGGAATGCATAATGTTAATAAAATTCCTCACAAGTACAAACATAGAAATCTGTGTGTTTGTGTGGCCTAAAAGCCTGTTTACCACTCTGTGTTGACATTTTAAGAGAGTTCCTTTATGATCTCATGCACTCAATTTGCTCATCAGGTAAGCCCTGTTTTGTGTCTCAACATGTGTTTGTGTCTGGAGCTGCCAACTGCATCATCATCACTAAGTGGTTGCATGTAAGGCAACAGTCTTTCCGTACTTTAATCTGAAAGCAAATCAGAAAAAGGACTTGGACAGGAAAGTGAATGTTCCATGGCTTGCTAAACACATGTCAAACTTGACAGCAACTGGAAGAAAAGGGTGAGGTTCAGGCACCTTTACAGCTTGACTGTAACCACTTCACTCACAGACTTTGATTCGCTCCATTATAAAACAGGGGAAGGAGGGCTGTAATTGGCGCCAGCTGTCATTAATGGAGTCATTCATTAATGCCACAGCTGTTTGTTTACTCCACCAGCAGACACGACTCAGCTGTTCTCATACATTGTAGATGTGCGAAACAAACAGCGATATTAATGACAATATAAATCACGGCATGAGAAGATGCTGTAAAACAACTAAACATATGTGGCAATCACATGTGGTTCCGTTCTTGCTTCACTGCGGCTGCACGCCTTCGAGGAAAAAGGTTTGATGAATCCCATAATCGCCTCGAAGCGACATGCTGGTCTCGCATGATGCAGCACAGACAGTCGGAGTTAGTGGTTGGAGCTCCACCAAGACTGGCGCAGTCTGAGCCTTTGATGGCTGACACCAATGTGTTTAATATGAAAGCTGTTCGGGCTTGTATTTCATGTTGACTGTCAATATCGTTATAATTTCATACCAATAAATTCCAAATGATTTACTCATGCATTGAAAAAAAATTAAGACAACTAAACATGTGATGAGGATTTACTTCGTCTCTTTTGTACTGCCTTTATCTGGAAGAATATGGGAAGTAAGTTGTTAAGATATTATAAAAAACTAAATTTTATCCGACCAAAGGGTCTGGATCTTGGGAGACATACAAAGACTTAATCAATCTTAAAAGACAGAGGAATGATCTCAATTTGATCTTGTGATTGCACTGTGTAATCATTTAATCCAACTCTTGTTTTTCTTGTAGTGTGTGCCTGGATTTTATTTGTGTCTTGTGTGTTTGGCGTAACCATTTTGCTTTTGTGCTGCTGTCTTGGCCAGGTCAAGAGGTTTTAAATCTCAATGAGTCTTATTTACCTTGTTAAATAAAGGATATTGATTGATTTAGATGAAAGTGAAAAAGTGAGCCATAATACAAATTAATTCATGTGACTTTTCACAGCTGAGAAAAAATGTATTCTACATAACTGAAAATGACATATCTAAATATTCCTACAAAAAGTAACGCACTGAATTAAAATAAATTAATTTTAAAAAATAAATGCAATTTACTTCATAGGTATCCCATGAAATTTTGTCCGTTTATGTTGCATACAGACAGGGGGCGCAAAACCAGAGCTTTGTCCCAGGAGACCGGCGTTCATGTCTGGTTTGAGTTTTTCAGTAGTTTAGTGGATTTAAGCATATAAACAGTAATTTTTTTCCGAGCATTAAAACTAGTGGTTTTGTTGCCTAACCTAAGGTAGTTAAGGGAGAATATCTACCATACCCGGGTTATTGGTGAGGGGTAGTAGAGGGTCTTTTTTGTGTGCTTTCCTGTTCTTCTTTCTCCATTTGTCTATGAAAGAAATAGTTATTTTGCTTCAATAGAAACATCTTGAAAAACTAAAAGTTAAGACAACTTAAAGCTTCTTTCTATGCTGAATTTTAAATTGATTAGAATTTAAAGTTGTCAGAGTTGTTACTTTCTCTCTGAGCACAGACTTCTTCAGCTTTGTCCAGATTTGGTTCCATTATCTGCAAAAGTTGATCTGCAAAAAAACACAATCGGCAAACTAAAATCCATAAAGAAAGCCGATGGGTTGCATCACAAGTTTTTGCATTTTTTCTTGGTCTGTGGTCATTATCCAAAGTGTCAGAGAGTCAGTCATGTGGATGGTCACATCTGTGCATAATGAACCATAGACCTGTCACATGCATTTGGACACATCTTTCTCTCATTCTTTCATACATTTAGTGACACTACATATGTTTTTGTTACTTTTATTGTGGTAGCATTGCAATTTGTTTAATTATTCAAAATATTGGACATTAATAAATCAGCACAGAGATCCATCTGACCCTAATTTCCATTAGCTACAACAAAACAATTGAAAGTCAATTAATAAATAGCCAAGCTACTCCCAGATTGTATCTGGTTTAGACCGCTCCAGGGTAATGTTTTAAAAATAAGTAAAATATCAGTGAACTTTGGTTGTTTGCTGAGTGAAATGACGTGGTCAAACAATTACAGGATACTTTGTGTTGGCTGCCTGTGCTTCCTTCATGTGGGAGGCTTTGAATCATTCAGCCCTCTCAAGTTAGAGAAAGATAAGTGGAACAAATAATACGTTGGAAACGATTCCCGTGTTTAAATATGTGTGCTCATGTGTGCAGCGAGAGAGTGAACAGAATGGATTTGTGAATGGATCGACAAATTTGCATGCAAGTCATGTTTTGGGCTCGCACACACACGCAGCAGCAGCAGCTCACCAGCGAGCACTATTCTTCTAACACACACACACACACACACACAGAGAGAGAGACAGGCTCAGAGAAAAGCAGGGGATTCCAATCCGTCACAGAGATGACATCACAGCCTGCCAGTAATAAAAACAGCTAAACAAGGGAGTCCCCACTTCCCCTCCCTCGTACACATCCCACAGAATGAACAGAGAGAGAGAGAGTAGTGCTGGGGCGAGTGACTCTCATTAGTTCACAGAAAGAAAGAGAGAGAGAGAGAGAGCGAGAGAGAGAGAGAGAGAGAGAGAGAGAGAGAGAGAGACCCTTTTAGGGGCTCAAATGCACACAAGAGTGGCGCACACACGCACAAACACACTTTAACTGTCTCCATAGTGACTGGCTGTGCTGCCCCAGCTTGGAGAGGAAATGCCAAACTCAGTCCTTCAGAGGCGCTCCACCAGAAACACACACACACACACACACACACACACACACACAAGCCCACACACACACACACACACAGCTCTATTCTAATCCTCTGTCCAGCAACGACGGAAAAACCTCTCCTCATCTTATCACTCTGCTTCGTCCCTCTGTCTATATTTTCCTCTCCCTTCCACTCTTTTTTTCTCACCCCTCCCTCTCCCTCTCCCTCTCTCTCTCTCTCTCCCTCTCTCTGCCCCTCTCCCTCCCCTGCACTGCCAGTGGTTAAGTTCATTGAAGTAGACAACAGAGGTAAGTACTCTCTTCCGCTGCCTGTTCTCCGTTGCCTCGCTGCTTTACGGTGCTGTAAGTTGCAGTCGTTGTGTGTTTTCCCACAGATAGCTAAAGGTCAGGTTTACTATCACTTCTGCAGGTCCTGCTGCTGCTGCAGTGAAGTGTGTGTTTGTGGCTTTTCTAGCTCCTCTTTTAATGTGTACAGAAAGCTACAGTCGGCTCACTGTTTTATGCAGTGTGTGTGCTTTGCCAGCCGTCATGTGCACCTAGATAGCGTCTGCCAGTTTACCTTCCCTGGTAATAATCAAACAGTCGTGTGTTTGTGTGTGTTAAAGTGTGTGTACTTTACGATTCAGGCTGGTACCCTGTTCACTCTTTCCCATCATAATAGCATTGTCAGTACCTTTTTTGTGCCTTTATAAACAGTGAATGGTTAAGTCTATATAATCTACAATACGTAGTGTGTGTGTGTGTGTGTGTGTGTGTGTGTGTGTGTGTGTGTGTGTGTGTGTGTGTGTGTGTGATTGTGTGTGTTTAAAGTCCCATTAGTAAACAATGGAAACCCAGTGACTACATAGGAAGAAATTGGAGCCACACAAAGTATTAGCAGGCGCATTAATCAAACAAAGGATTGAAATAATACCTGCAACAGGATGTTTAAATTATTAATTACTGTTGACTCAGTGCTATAACTTCAGTCATAATAGGTCATCATTTTGATTGTAGCCATTTCTTTTTTCTTTAGCTATTTCCACAGTAATGAGCGTGATGCTGATTTCCTCTTAATCTCTTTCCAAGGAGGGAAATCTTGCTGATCTCTCAGCATTAGCTAAGTACTTTGGTGGAATACCCTTTCAAAAAGGCTGAAATAACAATAACAACCCTGAGGGAATCAATGAATGGCTTGGAACGAGTTCAGACATACCACATTGGGAAATTTATCTGTTGTCCTTGGTTACAACACAACACAATTAAAGACATTCCCCAAACCCCTTGAAAGGTCTCTCCCTCATACATATAAACACACACATGCTGTGACATCACGAACATCTGGATGCAACATTGGCTAACACCACATTCCTCTTTCCAATGTGTCCCCATCTTCCCCTTTCTACCCTGTCAAACCCCTTCCTGTCTGTCTGTCCGTATGTCTGTCTGTCTGTCTGTGTTTCCCGCCCCCGCTCTCAGAGATGAAAGAGAAGAACCCCTGGCACACGCCGGTGACCATCATCATCACTGTGATTGGTGTCATAGCGATTGTTGCCTTGGTGACGGTAGCAGTTTTGCAGAACAGGCCCCTACCCCAAAAATACAAGGTACAGTAGAGGAGAGTAACATGTTTTAGTTTGTTTTCTGTGTGACAGCCCACATAGCTACAGTGGGATCTAAGTCCAAAGTCCAGAAGCCAAATATGGTCTCTTGTCAGTATGACCTCAACCTGTACTGGTTCTAGAAATCCATTACCAAATAAGGCCTCTGGATGCTGATAAGAATAACCACTCCGTTCTGTCACAAATGCAGCCTTAGTAAGAGTCTCACAGTTATTATTGATTACAGTGTTTAGGATTCTGTTTACAGGTGAATAGGGTTGTGTTTTTTTTTAAACCTATAGATATCACCATGAAAGTTCCCCAGTTTGTTATTTACATTAGGACAATATTTTTTAGCATTACAAGTTTTCTGAAATGTTAAGTTTAGATATTCAAATTAAGTGTGAACTTATTAAATATGCACTGATTTCCAAACATTTCCAGGACATACATATGAACTTTGGACAAAGCAAATTTCAAAGTTCTTATTTTATTTTGTTGATATATTGGATTCAAAGTTGTTAACAGAAGATAATTGGGATATCTCCTTTTATCATCTTATTAATCAGGATTTACTCTCAAAATCTATACAAAATCAATTTCCGTCATGTTTTTAGGAACAAAGTGTTGCATAAATAAGGATATGAATGATATATAGACAAATCCCTCCACAAAAACCTTCAGAATATTGTTAGGAATAAAACTGGTAAGTTTGGTGTCTGTAAGTGGCGCTGAAGTTGAGATTTATAGCCCAGAGTGAGAAAAATCTAATTTTGAGAAAACGGCATTTAAAGGTTTTTATACATTCTTAATGGAAATGACTAATTCAAGGCAAAATATTGAGTCTAATTCATAGCAACATCAATGTAGACTATGTAAAACACATAACATTGTGCAGGAGAGTGTTAGCTTTCTAATGATTTCTATGAACACTAAGTTTTAGTGAATTCAGGAGAAATCTACAAAATATTGTAAAATATACATCTGCATGTTTGATTTGGATGTTTTCTTTCCACTATATTGAAAGAAGACAAGTTATGGGAGAGAAATAGCCCAAAACCTGAAAATTGACAAGTAAGTCAACAGGCAAAAACATTGTTTTTTCACACACTGAAGTAAAAATGTTCTATTTGTACAGATTAAAATATTACTTATTTAGCAGTGAAAAGTTTTTTTTCTGTGTGCTGTCCAATCATACTGAATGTTTAAACTGGCTGTAAGTCATCTAGAGTTAACTGTCACTTCTTCTTCTGTCTCTCCTCCAGTATGGGATCGTGCTGGATGCCGGCTCTTCCCACACAGCTCTGTATATCTATGCGTGGCCAGCTGAGAAGGAGAACAACACTGGAAGAGTCGAACAGAAGCTTTCGTGCAAAGTCAAAGGTGTGCTGCACACATCGATCATCACATACACACACTTTGCCCTCACATTCACTCATGCAACCATTAATGCACGCTCAGTGTTCAATGTAAATACTTTTTTTCACCAACCAGGCTTGTAAGTCAGAATCCTCCTGCCCAAAATCAATCTTTACTTGCCCCTATGCAAATAGTTTTATCTATAAGACACACAGTACTTTAGGGTTAATGGATTAATATGTTTTAAATAATGGATTTGGTTAATCAGCTAATCTTTTCAGCTCGTAACTGGCTTACTTCATGTAAAAAGGCATCTGCAGCCAAAATCTATTCATTAAAAACAAATTTATAACTCCACACTCGACAGGTTATTGCACTGGGAGAACGCTTTATTAATGATTTACTTACATTTATAGCTACAAATATGAATGGTCATCATGAATATGGTCATGACCCTTTACTAATGACTTGATTTATTTTGTGACACGCCAAATCTAATACGTCAAGTCCCAGTTGTAAATGTTAATAAATTCTTTATAGATAGATTTTGGTCCAGATGTTTACAGCTTTTTTGGTCAAATGACGAAGGTCTAACATCTGGAGCAAATGCTGGAGGTGGATAACACCAACCAGATACATTTCAAAACATGGCAACCTCAAATATCTCCTTAATGTGAAGCTATTATAGTTTAGCTAGAGACAAGACTGTAGTTCAAAGGAGATAAGACTGTATATTCTGTTGCAACTCTTGCAAGAAAATCCATGTGTCTGTCCAAAGTGCCTTAGCCTTATTGCAACTTTCTTATGCAACCAACCTTGCTGAAATATTAAAGCACTTTTAAATACACACCATATAACAGACAGATCTGTCAAACTGACATATGATGTTAGCTTCTCTTCTGTCAGTTGTTTTATCTGCTGCTTTCTATCAAAGCACTGTCAGTGTGTGCTGGCCTCCCTTTTCATGTAATTTACATTGGTTATCAAAGCTTGAAGGAGAAGGCTTTCATGGGCACCAGCCAGCGGTTCCCCTCAGACAATAGGATCAACATGCTTCTCTGAGTAAGGTTTACTTTAAAACAGGCGTGTCCAAACTATTCCATAAAGGGCTGTGTGGCTGTAGAGTTTCATTGCAGTGACTCCTTTAAACAACTGTTCTATAAATGCAGGTGTGGGTGCATGTCTCTTCAGATAGTTCTCCGTTGCCTTGCTGCTTTAATGTGCTGTGAGATTCAGTCATTGTGTGTTTTCCCCACAGTTAACTAAAGGTCAGGCTTATTATCACTGCTGCAGGTCCTGCTGGTATTGTGTGTGTTTGTGGCAGAAATTGTTGCTATTTCAGCATTTGCAACAGCTGCCTATGCTGCAAAGAAACTCAAAAATGTTGCTGATAATTTAACCTTCAAACTTGAGCAAAAATGTGCATCACTGTGGCTAATTCAATTTCATGTTTATGTAGCCAACTACAGCCTCAAACTACAGTCTAGTTGTATTTCCACAGCATGGTGCAGCACATCTCTATTCAACTCAACTTGGACTTTTTTGGTTTTCCATTAGCAATAGTTGTGGACTTTTTTGGTGTCATGTGCATGACACAGATAAAACCTGCAGTTTTTAAATAGCCATGCTACCGTCAATAGCCACCACAATTTTTTTTAGTTCATGCAACCCATATTTTAAATATGTCAGCCTGTAAAACTACACTGTACAGTTGATGAACTGCAGTTCCTCAAAATTGCAGTGGGTTTTTTTTATTTTATTATTATTTTCTTTGTACTGTTTGTTTGTTTTGCATGTTAAAAAAGTTAAACATTTTCCAAAATAAAGTTAGGTAGTTTTAGTTGTGAAATGTGAAAAACTATTTACACTACACTAACAAACAAACGAAAAATAAAAAACAAACACTGCGGTTCTATCTACAGTGGAAAATGAAATGCAGAAAAGTACCTAGTACCACATGTAAGTAAAGTGGAGCTGTACCATGCTGTGGAAACATGGCATATGTCATCTCAAAGGGATTAAAAAGCCAGCAAGTTGTCATAGAAAATGGGACGGTAATTCCTTGTAAAAATGCCACTATATAAACAGCATCATGATCACAATCAAAATCAAGATGATTGAATACATTTCTAGTACTTCTGTAGTCCTGCAAGTTCCCATGCTTGTCTGTCGAGAGTGGCTTTGGACAAAGACGGGCGAGCTGCAAGAGGAAGGATGCATTTTCACAATTAATTACTCCATCTTTAAGGAAGAGTACATTAAGCATGCTTACAGGAAGCCAACATCTTGATAACGTCTTCAACAAGCTTTCCTCTCCGTAGCAAATTCCTTGTGAGGTCATGAATTAGCACAGCTGACCTTAAATCTCCAAGCAGGCTAGCAAGGCTCTGATTATGTTTTATGGCTTCACACTCCTCGCCTTTTGTCTCAACTTGCAGGTAAAGGCATCTCCAGCTATGCATCTGATCCACTGAAAGCAGGGGAGTCTTTGAGACTGTGCATGCAGGAGGCAGAGCAGTATGTCCCGAGTAAGAGACACCACGAGACCCCCCTTTATCTGGGGGCTACTGCTGGAATGAGATTGCTGAAGTACGGCACACGTGTACGCACACATCCCCACAATCAAACATAAAATATGCATTCAGAAAATGTAATGCAGCATGCTATTTCATGCTGAGATATTAGTGTATCCTGAGTCTTAGCTGCCAATCCAAGTGCTGCTATCTATAGCCTTTTCCATATGCCTGTTTTGTAATTTATCACCCTTTGAACTTTAGTGCTAGAGCGTAGAATATGTTACTGTCAAATCCATTATATATATACGAGAAAGGCATTCATTATTTATGGGCTGCTGTATTGATTTGAATTATGAATGTGAATCAGTCTAATGAATTTGTGTTGTTGCAGTATGGAGAATAGCTCGGCATCAGACAAGGTTTTTGGAGCTGTGGAGGCAGCCCTGCGAAAGTTCCCTTTTTCCTACCAGGGCGCGAGGATACTGAGCGGTCAGGAGGAGGGAGCCTTTGGCTGGGTCACAGTCAACTACTTGGATGACCGCCTAGAACAGGTCTGCACACGTATGTGTACATACATGTCAATGCAAGTTTGTTGCATGCTGCGTGTTCTGCACTAAGGATGGGAATAATTAATCAATGAGTGATTAGTGGTTGTTGAGAATTTGGTCGATCATGTGGAATTTTTAATCGGTCTGTGTATTTTTTAAATTTTATCTATGACTGCTTGTCAGTAGTACTCGCTGAACTGAAATACGGCCGAGCGTTCAGTTCTGCGGCCGTACGTGAATAAGCCAATGAGCTGAGAATTAAGTTGGATAAATCTTCAGTTTGCAAACTGAAAGCTGCAATAACAATTATAAAACACACAGAAATATAACACTTTTAATTTGAGAGAAACTAGCTTACTGTATCAAACCTTGCTAGCATGAATTACTAGGTTTAATTTTATCCAAAACTTATTTAAACATAAAACACATGTATATATGCAAGATTACTGTGAAAACTAACCTCATGCCTCTTTGGGGCATAAAACATAAAAAACATAAAACATAAAAACGTTGATCTCCATGATGTTATCTTTACAGTATCATCTCACGTGAGTTAGTTTAACGATCGACAGGATCAAGTCTCTTTTCATCCTTTCAAAATAAAAGCGCCCGTTATCAAAACAGGCTTTTGCTTATATATCTTTTATTGCATGTATGCATGCAGCGATTAATCGATTAATTGATCGTCAACGTTATAGATGATCGAGTTGGAAGGTTTCTTCCAAATACCCATATTCTTCACACTGACTTCAATGCCTTTTTGTTTCTGCTGCAGGGCTTGGAAACCACAGGCGCCCTCGACCTCGGCGGGGCCTCCACTCAAATCAGCTTTGTATCCGATAAATATGACGGCTCAGAGTCACCCAACAACTCTGTGACCTTCCGACTCTACGGAAATGACTACAACCTGTACACTCACAGCTTCCTGTGTTACGGGAAAGACCAAGCCCTAAAATTGATGCTGGCCCATCAGTCTCAAGTAAATTCTCAGGGTTATTTTCTCTTTTCTATTGACATTATCAGGCTGTCCCTCCCTGTGTTCCTAACACCTCTCCATCCTGCTCTCTCTCACCCAGGCAGGTCCAGCATCATTATTAGACCCTTGTTTCCATCCCGGCTACACAACAATAATGAACTACTCGGTCCTCTATGACAGCCCCTGCGTGTCAGACAGGAAACCGCAAGGAGCTCCTGTAAGCTTCACTCACAATGGGAGGGGAGACTTCCTACGATGCCAGGATGCCGTCAAGAGAGTCTTCGACTTTACCTCCTGCAAATACAGCCGATGCTCTTTCAATGGGGTCTTCCAGCCAATGCTGCAGGGGCCGTATGGGGTAATGTAACACAGCTATCAGCGTGTTTAAGTGGCCTTTGAGTTCTGTGTTTTTTGTAAGGTTATACAAATAACATATAAAAGTTACACACAGATCATTACATACAGATCTATTACTTTTCTTCAATCTTGTACATTTTAATGCCTGGTACAACTAAAGGTACATTTATTTGGTGAAATATAATGATAACAACAAAAAAGCTCATAAAAGTTTAATTTAAGAGCTGATATCTAGCCATTTTCCATGGTTGTCTTGATAATGATTTGGTTATTATCAAGAAAACCATGGAAAATATTATGGTGTGATTTTTATGATCTCTATCAAACAAAGATGTTTTTTCTTAAGTCTGTACACATTGCATTCCTGTGATATGAGTATTGTGCCAGTCCATATTGGAATTTTGATAAAATTGTGATTATTTGTGCAGCAAAACACAATGCAACCTTAGGTGAAAGTTCACTAAAATGCAAAAAAAAACCCCAAAACATTTCCTCACTTATCTCGAGTGATATCTAAGCATGCATTTACGTTTTATTCCATTGATAGCATAACCTCACTGCGTGGATAATGGGTTGCCAGAGAATTATCCAAGGAAACAGGGATACTGTTTCTGTGTAGAATTTTCTGTATATCCTTGCCTCACAGCAACTTGCAAAAAAACAAAGTCAAATAACATCTGAGTCAGTGATGCCAAAAAAATCCTTACCAGAAAAACATTTTTATAAACTGATTACTTTATTTGCTAAAGATAGGAGGACAAGTTAATTTCCTTTTGCCTCATCTCTTCCTCTCTCTAACTGCAGGCTTTCTCTGCGTATTACTTTGTGATGAATTTCCTCAATCTGACCGATACGTCCATCCCTCTGGAAACTGTCAAGGAAAAGCTGCAACGCTACTGTGCTACCCCTTGGAATCAGGTCGGGGCATATTAATGCATCACTTACACACACACAGTGCAAACGTCTTGCCATATTTACTCCTTTCCTTATCTGTGTCCTGCAGTGTGGCGTTACTGTAACTGATGTTATCACTGTGTTTGAACAGATAACGCAGCAGCATCCAGACGTAAAAGTAAAGTATCTTGCTGAGTACTGTTTCTCCGGCACGTACATCTTGACCCTGCTGACAGAAGGATACAACTTCACCTCACAGAGCTACTCCGACATAAAATTCATCAAAAAGGTCAGTAGACCGCAGACCACTGCTTTCCTGTCTCACACACCTCGGAGCATTAACGCCCTGTGTGTGTGTGTGTGTGTGTGTGTATCAACAAGTGTGCCCTGCTATCTCTGTGAGGACCTATTAGAGTTTCCAAGCTGTGAAAATGTTGTTTTTATGGGTTGGACTCACGTTCAGGTGTGGCTGTCCCAGATCTGCAGCCTTGATATCACTCTTTGTCTTTGATCACTCAGCACTTCATTTCCTGCTGCAAAACATTGATTTGAATAGCATCACTCAGGGCTAAAAAGATTATACTGGATTGGTCAACTAGACTGTCCATTACCGACTGGGTCTGTCAAAAAAACAACACCCCACCAGACAAATTTCAGACAATAACTAGACATCTGATACACTTCTCTCCTGTTCAGTCAGAGACACTTGTCTCAAGGTATTGACTGTTATACTAAGTTACATTTGCTGTCTGAAGAAGCTCTTAAAGAATCCAAACAGCAATGAAAGAACTTATCCCCCCCAAACACGAATAATTGTTTCCTGCTCAACGATTAATAGCTTTTTGTAGGCCTTCGATTCCGAGATCAGTGGCTACAATCTTTATCAGATATAGCGTTAGGGAGACGTCAGTAACAAGAATGCATAATAATGACATACAGCTTTCTCCATATTCAACAAGCTTGTCATGTATCATTTCTATATTATAAATATTTTTTCCATCATAACTTCTCTATTTTCTTCCCAATTTTCAGTCTCAATCTACTAATGTCAATTTTATTGTGGATTGGGTTGCTGCAAGGCTTAGGTTAATTGTTGTTTATTTCTGTGTGTGTTGTTTATTGAACAATAAAGATTAACAGACGACAAGTTCTACCTGCAGCCACCCCCGACCAATAGTATCTAAATAATAATGAAATATACTAAATGCTGCTGAAAGCTAGTGATGACGAGGAGAAATTACATTTAATTATGGTATAAAGAAAAGTAAAGCTGTCAGATTAACTGTTATGTGCGAGATCTTTCCTTATACTTTGCAAAATATCATATGAAAGGGAATTAATTATTATAATAATAATTAATATTACTACTTATCCTTCAGTATTTCAAAATATGTTTTAATTATTAAATAACAAATAAATAAACTAAATAAATAGACTCAAAATAGAAGTTTAGCATTTTTATTAACTGATATGTAAATGGGCAAAAATAATTAGTAAAAGATTTACAAATAATAATAATAATAACTATAATAATAACTTTTTTTTAAAGGGAAAAATTAAAAAGGAGGCATAAACGCAAAACACAACATAAAAACAATCAATAAATACAACTAGAATTATATTAATTAGTACCTATAAATAATATAGTATTTATTTTAAATCAAGCAGTTCATCTGGCTCCTTTTTGTGTTCTGTATTATAATGTGTTGAATGTATTATCTGTGTTGTTTTGATGTGAAATTTGAAGGGAAAATATTAATATCACTACTCATCCTTCAGCATTTTCAAGAGGCCATTATAATATGATATTCTTTACTCTTTCTTTCCTGTTAAAAGTATTTTTTTTCTGGATTTAATTGACTTGAATATCACAAGGAAATAAAACAGCATGACCCCATGCTAGATACCTGGTTTGTAATTAGTCAATATCTTAATAGATAGCTACACCATCAGAAAAATTCATATAGAGTTGTAACTTTCACCACTTGTAACATGCCAATTTACAATCAGACAATCATTAACAGGTCAAGTTATTTTTCACAACAAAGCAAATAGGCCTACAAGTCATAGCAGTGTACAGCGGGTTTACATACAGAAGCAAAAAATAATGCAAAGAACCTAGTTGTATTTCAAGCTCAATTTCATCACACTGTTTAAATAATCGCCTAACTAATTTTTTCAAGTTTTGCACGAAACCCAAAAAACTTCACCAAAAGTGTAACATATGACATTTATTGATCATTTCACTCAAAAAGTCTGTAACAAAGGATGGCTATTGGCATAGTAATAACACTGTGTGTAAATTATGTAACATGTCTTTGTGACTTAAGCAAGATATGGTAACACTTTATTTTGAAGGTGTCTATATAAGAGTCACACAAGCCTGTCAGAAACATGACATGACAAGTATCATGAGCATTAATGTTACTTCAGAGTGTCATTAATGTTCATGACACATTCCATGTCATGTTTATGACATGCTCATATCACTCTTATGTAGACACCTTAGAGTAAAGTGTTACCAATATTAGTGTCAACAATAAAACACTGATAAACTAAACTGATAAACTAAACAATCTCCCTCTAGCTCTTCTTTGCTGGGTTCTTATCTGATGCCTATGAATGTGGCAAATTGTCAAAGAAGTGATGATCTTAAAGGGGTAAAATCACATGATCTGATCAACTGAGGATGTAGGCGATTTTACCATAGGTGGCCAGCGTCATGAGGAGATGATTTAGGCAAAAAAACAAAACAATTTTGACAAAAAATGACTTAGGCGATTATCTCAACAGTGTGACCATTTGCAACTGAGCAGCACAAGAGAAACTACTCACTTGGACCCAGGGCAGAATAATGGCGAGTATCTCATCATCTGCCGGTGAGGATTCACGAATTCTCGGATGGTGAACCATAAAGTCTTGTAACGTAGCAACCACAAACGCGATAAAGTCATCATTGACGGGATGAAACAGGTCAAAAAACGGTAGAAATGGACGCGCTGCACACCTGCACCAATATTATTGGACGTTAACAGTCACCTGGGAGCTCAGCAACCTGAAGTATTTAGTATTTTAAAAAAATGGAATAAATTATCAGTAAATAAATAGACTCAATTGTAAGGATTAACGTGTGTATTAACTGATATTTAAATGGCCGAAAAATATTTTTTAAATTAGGCCTAATATTAAAACGTATTAAACTTAGAAATGAGTTTCTCAAAAATAACATAAATCAATCAAGATAAACATATAACACATAAGATTTAAAATAAATGAATGAATACCTAGATAAATCGTTATTTCAAATTTGACATTTTTGAGAATTTAATTGATTGATTTATTGTTTTAATCAAGCAATAAATAAATTGTTCTATATATATGTATATTATTATTACTAGTAGTAGTATATATTAGTTTGTTTGTTTTTTTACTCAATTTGATCTTTTTCACAACAATTATTGTGATTTAAGGAAATGCACAGCCAACACAATAATATAACCCTGATCTCATTTACAATATATTACATATGTATTGGTTTTAAGTTAGTGAGGATCCAACTCCCACTAGAGGTCGCCAAAGCTACAAGGAGTTTCAAGACCTTCATGGGTTTTTCGGGTTTGGGTTTTTATTAATGCACAGTTGGCCTTATTTCTGTATTTCTTTGTCGTCTTTTTGTCGTTGTTCTAGTTTTGATTTTTATTTCAGATATAAAAATGTAACAAATCACAGGAAATAATTAGCTTATCTAAATTGCTTTTTTTCACTTGTACTTTCTGCAGTTATTGCAGTCCCTGTTTGGGTTAATTATACATTTTATCAGTTGTTCTGTACTGTGAAATATCCATATGATATGTCTCTTCATCAGGGGTTGTCAGTGCACTCAATGATAGAAAAAGGGAAACCTAAACATGTAGGTTTAAGGTTGTCTTTTACCATATCGCTGAAAAGAAATTACTGTAATTACTGCCTAAAAATCAAACATGTTAAGCCCTCTTCCATGTCCCAGCCGATCAATGGCATGTAGCTAAGATGGTTAAGATAAGTAGCAAGATAATGCATTGGAAAATACAGAAAATTCTCTGTTTAAAGTGAAAAAGTCTGCAGCACATTAAAAGTGTCCTGTCGGACACCTGTGATAGTTTACTCTCTTCCTTCTTGTGTTTGTGTCCAGATAAAAGGCAGCGATGCAGGCTGGACGCTGGGCTACATGTTGAATTTGACCAATATGATTCCTGCCGAGGCTCCCGACTCCCCCCCTCTGCCCTACGCCGGCTACGTCTCCATAGTAACCATCATGGCGTTGCTGCTGTTCCTCCTGTTCATCCTCATCCTGCGTCCTCTCTGGCCACGCTGCTCCAAACAGCCACAGATCGTATAAAACACGCAGGTGTATGTAGGAATGCCGTGGAAGAAAGGGAATGTCGGAGTGTGCTCTTGTACCAATCTGTGAATAACCAATTTTACACTCTTGTGGGGAGGTCAAAGGTCAACGTCTGCTGCACATCTGTGGTCCTGCAGCTCATGTGGATTCAAGGACATTTCAGAAGGACAAATACTCAACAATAGAGCGGGTTTTGCTTCTCTGGTTGAAGGACAGTTTATGTGTTTATTTGTTTGTCTGTGTGTGAGTGTGTGTGTTTGGATTTGAATGTGCGCTTGAGTGTGTGCACCCACCTCAGTCTGCATGTATGTGTCTTGAATTATGATGTGAATATGATACTGTATAAATAAAATAACCCAAGTTTATATAAAATGTTGTAGATCTCTTGTCATTTGTGCAAATAGCATCAGTGAAAAATGTTTAATGTTGCATCATTTATTTACAATGTATCCAGAAAGTTATTTGTATTTTTATAAAAACTGACATTACAAAGTTTTGCTATTTATGAAAACCCATAAACCAGCGAAGTGGCAATTAAAACAGGCATAACATCTTTGAAAATACACGTTATATCCTTTTGATTCTTGTGATTTGTTTAGGCTGTGCAAAATAAAATACAACATGGTCCCTCACCCTCATTTGTAACAATGACTAGAGCTGCCACTATTAATATATATATATATATATATTAAACTATTGCAATAAAAAATAAACAACTATTTGGGGAAAAATTTTTAAAAAAATAAGTAATTTTTCATGCACAACATGGCAGAAAATGCTGTTTTCAGTCTCTCAAATGTGAAGATGTCCTAATAAAATATTTAAAGACTTTGAACTTTTAGAAACTGGGAGGGACATATAGACAAAATGAATAATTAATAAATCTAGGAAATATTGTCAGATAAATCGATAATGTAAATAATCATTAGCTGCAGCCCAGATATATTTTTGCAACTTAATTATACCTTTAAGAAATACTTCTGACTACCTGAGCAGCATGAGAGATAAATCCCAGTAACAACAAACCTCAAGTAAACCTTTTTTGTATAAAATGAAAGTGCTGCCCTCTAGTGGTGAGATGGGCACACTGCAGTATGACTACCACAATAAAAAAAACACCTCATTGCCAGTTTATTGTGTACATCTAGCTCAAACTAATGCTAATATTACAACAGTGCTGCAATAAAAGCTCATTTTATAAAGGTAAATATGTTGATTCAACTGTATGGTCATTATGGAGACTGCAGTTTGCATTATGCATCATTTACTGCATTGCATTATGTTGACAGGTTTCTATAATTTTGTCCACTCAGTTCACATTACTGATCTTCTTCTTATAATCCTTGCACATAATGTACAATAGGCCAACAGATGGGACACCTGAGTCCCCTGTTGCTACGTTACTACTTCCAAGAAGGCAAATTTCCTATGCAAATACCACCATAGATTATATAAAGTGCAAGAAGCGGGTGTGAAATCCTCTAGAGCAAACTGTGCCGCTGTGGAATTATACAGCATTGGCAGGAAGTTAAAACCTTGTGGGGTTTCCCTCCGTTTGGGGGCCCAGCCCTTCCTCTACGTCACAGATCCCGCTCTTATCTGCAGGGAATGGAGCTACAGGGGCGAACAAGAAAACAATGCCATCCTGATAGTCTGTGGGTGGTGCCTGCTTTTACTCCACAAATGTCTGTTGGTGTTGGCAATGGCAGAAAGCCATTTTTAAGTGATTAAGTGACCCAGCTTAGATATACACAGAAGGCTCCTTTTATACAGACACATTTAGAGCCACAAGTTTACAGTCCAGTCCCTTAAATATAATGTTTTCTGTCATCTAAGTGTGCCGTTTGCAGCAGATCCTGGTGCGGGGGTGTAAGGTGTTGACTTGCTGTCCTTCCGGAGGGTCGCAGCTTGTTCTGACACAGAAGGAATGACAGGCAGGTGATCGCCCATGTAATCCGAGGGCTCGCTCAGCTGGTCGCTCAAGTGATCCCGGTCAATGATGTTGGCCGTCTCGGAGTCCAGGTCCCGGACTTTTTCTTTGTAGAACTTCTGTCTGAGGCGTTTCATCTGGGGGAGCTCGCAGCACGTCTCCAGCACCACCAGGACAAACACCAAGCCCAGCAGCAGGTAGACTGGGAGAGCAAACACACAGACAATGGCAGCATGATGAAGTAAAGAACAGTGACTAATAAGATCAAGTAAAGGTTTGGTGAATAAATAAAGGGTGTAGTGGCTAACAGTCATTGCTTTGTTTAACCCTGTCGATCAGGAAACCTCAGAGGTGGAAAACATTATGATCCTGTACTGAACATTTATTGAATTTCATGTTTTGTTCCCAGGTAAGGGATCACATCCTCTGCAGCAGCCTGTTCCAAACGTGTCAATCAATAATCTCAACAACTATTGGAAAGATTACTATGAACTTTTGGAGAAAAATTCAACCTCTGTACAGTCATTCACTCATTATACTTAACCGCTAATCTGAACTCAAGTTGCAAAGGACTGGAGCCAATCCCAGCTGACATTTAGGTGAGGGTACATAGAGACAGACAACCATTCACACTCTCATTGACTCCTATGGGCAATTTAAAGTCACCAATTAGACTTAAGATGCATATATTAGGACTGTGGGAGGAAGCCGGGCACCCTCTGTACAGTCATAAACAGGAAACAGGAAACAAAAAATTTTTACCAGGCTTTAAACAGGTTTGGGATTCTGACATAGTAGTCTATGGGGATTTTCTCTCTTTTGGAGCCAGCATCAAGGTGTCGTTCAAGGAAATGACTGCAGTTTTTGACACTTCCTTACTGGTTTCATTTTTCAGCCATGAGACTGCTGCTTGGCCATCAACCATCAGTTGGCAGAAATAGTAAAGTAGTAAACATTACCTGATAATCACAAACATGTTAGTACCGTCATTGTGAAGTAAAACTTTGATTCTCTGCTCGAACCTGACTGGGCTGGACCTGGTCCAACGGGATTAGAGCCATTGTCCAGAGACTTCACCTCTTATTAATGAGGAATAATGTTATACAATCACTATTTAATATTGCAAAATGTAGTTTTTGGGCTGTGCTGAACTTTCAAGAGGTTCATTTTAGAGGTTGTGTCTGTTCACACATTAGAAAGGCTTGGGTTGACTTCAGTTTGTAATTCATTTGTAAGTATTAAGAAAAGGAATAGAAATTCAGGTTTCTAATTGGCTCAGGCCCAGAACTGCTGCTGTGGTTCAGGCTCTGCTGGGGTTTGGACAGAAACTTTGCAAATTTATGAAGACACAGCCTCACAGAGCATGACTGTAGTTCCTTAGTCTTGTTTCTGCTTCCCTGTGAAATACTGGATCATTTTCAACTCTCAAGATCACTTTTTTTGTTTTAACTGCTCAGAACTGACAGATCTATGCTAAGTAAGCAATGCTTTGTTTTCAGGGGTCACGATCCAACAGGGTTTCTGTGCAGGATGAGAACATGCAGGTCTACTACTGCTTGAGCTCTTGAAATGTTTTCTAAACCAGTGGATTAGTGGCTTAAGTTTTCCCTTTTAGGAGATAAAAGGCTTCCATCTGGCAGCAGCAGCAGCAGCACATTCAGCCAGGCTACATACCTGTAATAGCCAGCCTGTAGAGATGAGGGTGTGGGTTGGCCTCTTTACTCTGGGCCTCTCCAGGGACATAATCCCCGAGGCCAATGGTTGTCAGAGATATGAAACAGAAATACAGAGACTCCAGGAAGTCCCAGTCCACCTCCAGGGTGACAAAGATCCACGCAGGGATGATGAGGAAGAGCAGGGCTACGATGGCGGCGAGACAGATAGCATGCACGCCGGCGAGCTGCGCTTTAGGCATGGCCCATCTGCGGTGGAAATAGGACACTGGACGCTGAGTCACCAGGACCATAATCCTCTGCACCACCACGGTGAGGAAGAAGAGGGTGACGGGGATGCCGAAGAGGGAGTAGAAGATACAGAAGGCCTTCCCTTCATCTGAGAGAGGGACAGAGTGGCCGTAACCTGAAAACACAAAGCAGATGTGCTTAAGATGTCTTAATTACAGGGAGGTGAGATTTTCCAGGAGCCACTTAGACTCTGTGGAGCTCATAACAATAATTAGAAAACAGAGAGAGGCTCATTCATCAGCAACAGCTTATGAAAGAAAAGGTTGAGCCAAGTTCTGTAGGTTTTACTTTGCTCCTTTTAGCAGAACAAACGCTAAAACTACTCTAGAACTCTCTCACCCAAAACATCAGACATTCTCCCTATTGGACTCTGCTTTTTTTTCAACAATATTTTATTGTCATAACAATGGACGGTGTACAGTTATAGATACACAGACATTTTTGTAGTTTACAGCATTCCAACCGCCCTCCCCCCACTTTACCCTCCCATCTAGCCCTGTGTTGACCCCTCCATTAATACATAGATCACATAAAATAAAAAAATAAAAATAAAAGGACAGTACAGCAAACAGACATTAGGTAATACAATAAGATAATTGAGAAACAAAAGTAAATTAATTAAGACCAATAATAAATAAAACAACACAAATACCCTTTCACCTTTCTCGTTATTATTGTTGTAGTTTTTATAGTTTGTAGTGTGGAAATTTATTTCGAACATACAGTACTGTGCAAAAGTCTTAGGCAGGTGTGAAAAAATGCCTAGAAGAATTGATGCTGGTTTGAAGACTCGTCATACTAAATATTGATTTGTTTGTTTTTTTTCTTCTGTTCACTCACTTTGCATTTTGTTAATTGATAAAAAATAAAGTATTATCATTTCTATTTTTGAAAGCATTCTTATTTTAAAGCATTTTTTCAAACCTGCTTAAATCTTTTGCACAGTATTGTGTATTTTTTTTAAAGAGCGGGAAATGATCATACAAACAAGTAATATTTACAGAAAATTTTGGTTTATATTTGAAAAGGAGAGAGAATAAGTACAAATGTATTAATCCCCAACCCTTCTTCATAAATTATTAGTTGATTCCTTATTGATCTGAACCTATACACTTATTAATTTTCCTAAATGTGCATGAATATAACAGTTATTATCTTTTATTTCTGTTATACAGAAATATAAGTTCATTACTGATGTACATGTCCTTAACAAGAATTCATAAGAATAAGAATACAGAAATTCATGATCAATCAAGAATACAATTAATTAGTTATAAATGTATCCAAAATCATGTCTTTATACATTTTTCTAAACTGGTTTAAGACTTTGCTTTAACTTCACATTAATACTGTTCTATAGCTTCCACAGATTAAATTATTTTGGATTTTTTGTTTCTGTTTGGCTTTCACTGTTCTTAGTTGTTGAAGCTGTTTAAAACCAATTTTGTTTACACTCTTTGTTTTTATTACAAAGAGTGTCTGTGAGAACCTTTTAAAGCACTGTACAAATAAAATGTTTTGTTTTTTTAAAGTATTATAATTGTATGTTATGAAGCTTCAGGTCAGATCTCATTGAAACCTTCTTCTTGATACTGGCTAACATGTGGTGCAACAGATAAAGCCGAATAAGCTGTTATTATAGTCAATATAAGCGTTTAAATACTTTACAAGGTTACCAGACCATATACAAGTTGCCCCTTATAATAATCTTGATGATGTATGGTGACATAACAGTGCCACTCTCTAATGAAACACTGAATGAAAGGTTTCTCATCTATAATTAACAACTTTATTAATAAACATTTTACTAATTCAGTATGAAGCAGCTATGAGCCATTAATAAACCCAGCTTTTATTTAAAATAACATAACAAATTCATAAGCTCGGAGGCATAAGGCTCTGATGGATCTTTTCATTTGGAACCAGCTCATTATCTCACTACATATTCTTGATTGAGAGCAGGTGTGATTTTAAGAATGTGAAAGATGTTTATTGAACTTTTCCTGTCAGCAAAAACACATATGGGACCAATTATTATTCAAAGCAAAGTATTTTTATATGCCTCACATGTCTGGACGGGACTTTTAATTAACCATAAAGCCATTTGTTACAACGACAACAAAGAAAAGCCTTTGAGGCCGACAAAGTGTGACTTATCAGAAAGAGCTTCCAAAGAAAAGGAATGCGCTGTGGAGCAGAATGAACCTGAACAGTGGGTTGTTGTTTTTTATCATACTTGGCTTTGTAAAAGCGGAAAATGTCTGGCAGCAAAAGTTGCCAAATGCTTACTATCAAATAACAGTGAAAAACCACAAGTTATTTTACAAATCATTTCAGGAAATATCTGTATTTTAGAAATAAATATCTGTGGAATAACTGATTTTTATTTTTATTTTTTTTTACTTTAATAAGTAAGGTAAGTGTCTTTTGCATTTTTTTTTACGATTTCTTTTTACTTTCTTTTTTTTACATTAACTTTAAAGTTTAACTGTAAGAGAACAGAAAGTTGCATTAAGTTTACATTTATCAATATGATGTGTATTTTTTTAAATTGTTATATAGAATTTACTTTAATTTAATATCCAAGACCATTAAGCAATTTAATAATACTGAAAAATAATAACGACGAAAATATTAATGTCCAGTTATAGTAACTTTCAGATTTCAACATTCATTTTATGGTGAATATTTGTAATAAAAGTAATTAATTTTTATGGTATTTGTACTTAATGTAGAAAAAAAAACAAGAAAAACCCTGTAAAATATTACAGTAAATGTATGGAAAATCGCTTTTTTTCTTTCTTTTTTTACAGTGTAGTCTTTGGGCACATGGGACTATTGTTAGGCTAAAGACAATAATAATGATAATAATAATAATAATAATAATAATAATAATAATAATAATAATATATTAATAATAATAATAAAATAACTTACCCATAATCTGGGATGAAAACACTTGTCCCATGTAAAAAAAAGACTAAATATAGTTTGATTAGTAAATGCATGTATCTCTGAAGCTATAATATGTATATTTATATCTGTAGAACAACTAAAGATTTTTTTGTTATATTTTTCTACTTTATTAGGAAACTTTTGCTGCCAGACTTTTTATTTACATTTTTTTTTACATTCAATTTAAAGTTTTACTGTAAGAAAACTGAAAGTTGCCTTAATTTTACTTTCAGCAATATGATTTTTTTTTAGCATAGAAGTCACTGTAATTTAACATTCAAGACTATTAGGCCATTGAATAATACTGTAAAAAAATCTATAATGTCCCATTATATTCTTTTACAGATTACAACATACATTTGATGGTTAATAAAAAACACAGCTGTAGGCCTGATGTGAAATTTTTAAAAAAGTACGTGAGTTCATAGCAGATCTGAAGACTTTAGACACATCAGAACTAAAGTTGTGGCATTTTTATTATATTGAATACAGACTTTGGGCTCTCCCCCCCTGTGTCTCCGGGGCTCACCTGTTGTGGTCAGTACGGTGCTGGTGAAGAACAGCGAGGAAACAAAGTCCCAGTTTCTCTCGGTGTCGTTACCCAGCACAGACACGCCATAGTTGTTGGCCTCCAGCGCGCGGGCCAGCAGCTCCTCCAGGCGCGCGTCGGACACGCAGGTGTTGTTGCTCAGGAACTCCTGCCGGGCCTCCTTCAGCTCCCGCCGGAGCTCCTGCTCGTAGGGCAGCTCGATGGCGGAGAAGATCCCGGCGCCGATCAGCAGGTAGAGGATGTAACCGACGACCAGCAGCCCAAAATTCAGCGCGGACCGGTTCCGCTCCGCAAACCGGGCGCACCAGCCGTCAGTACAGCTGCGGACCATCTCTCCACTTAGAGAGACTTTATTCAAGAAAGAAAGCGTCAGTTAACCACACAGCAATGACCTTCTCCTCTCTACCTGCTGGATGGACTCGTCTTCCTCATTCCTCACCATTGAGGCGAGTGACGTCGCTCATGACCGCACCTGGTGTGTGTGTGTGTGCGTGCGTGCGTGCATGTGTGCGCGCGCTCGTGTGTCTTCCTGCACTTACCTGTGCAACCGGTCTAACAGGTTCAGTGTTTCAAGTCATTACAAAGGATTTGTTTTCCCTGAGGCTGCTCAAGGTCAACTTTCTTTGGAGAGACAGATTTATTACTGTTAAACTTTTGTATTTTTACCAGATTTTTACACATTTAGTACACATAACAGACAATGAAAATGAGAAAATAAGAAAACAAAACAATAAAATGACTGGAATACTTAATTAAGTAGGCCTATCTATTTCCCCGAAATATTTAGTTTCTATTTGTTAAGTTCTTCCAGGATGTTTAATAATTTCTAATGTTATGAGTTAAAACAATTAATTAAATTCTAATTTACTTTATCAAGCGGTTTAGTTACTTTGTACAACTTTTACTTTATACAAGTATTTCCATTTTCTGCTACATTGCACCTGCTTATTACATTACAGAGATAATTACAGTACTTTTTACATCACTACATTTATCTGCAGCTGAGATTTTAAATTGTTACAAACACTAACAAGGGCCATCATACTGTATAATTATGTTTTTAATGGCAATATTTTTTTATAGATTTAACTGTATTATTACTTATATTCAAATTGTATTTCCATCATATGTTATATGTTCTGTGTACTATATTTCTATCTTATTTTTACTATTATTATGAAGTTTTAGTTTCCACCTTATTTTCCATTAATAATGACTTTATATATTTTTTATGTTAATTTTATGTCTTTTTATGTCATGTAATTTCCTTGTAGTTAAGCACATTATGCTGCATTTCTTGTATGAAAAGTTCTATAGAAATAATTTAACAATATTATTATCTAATAACAATTAATTAATTCATAAGCAATAACAATACCAATAACATTATATGAATAATGGGAATACTAATACTAATAATTATTAGGGACCGAGCACTAACGGTGCGAGGACCCTATTGAAATTGGTCCGTTTATTATTATTAGGGACCGAGCACTAATGGTGCGAGGACCCTATTGTAATTGGTCCGTCTATTATTAGGGACCGAGCACTAACGGTGCGAGGACCCTATTGAAATTGATCCGTTTATTATTCTTTTTCTTCCGGAATTGGAATCGCCTTTTGGGGGGCTTTATCATATTCAAAAACTCACCATTGTACATTGTTTATTTTTCTGTCTTCTTTTTTTTTTTTGCTATTCGTATTTTAGTTCACATCAATATCTAAGTATAGTCTGGACCTGTAAGAACTTTTAATAATTTTTTATTTAAATTTTTTTTAAATTTGATTTAACTTGCCATTTCTTAACTCCCACTGTCTTAAGTTGTGTGATATGTGCCTCTTTTGAGGACTCTATACTGCAAACAAAATCTACCTCTGGGTACAAATAAAATAAATAACATAGATAAAAAGATTTAAAAAAAACCTGATAATGATAATGAATTTCATTTTTATTTTTTTATTGTTTTTTATTTTTAATTTTATTTTTTTAATTTTAATTTTTTTTTTACATTTTTTAAAATTATTTTATATTTTTTATTTTATTATTTTTAGTTATTTTTTTAATTATTATTTTTTCTTCGCTTCTGCGCATGCGCGGCCCCAGTGCACTTCTGCGCATGTGCGGAAGTCACGCATGCGCAGTAGTGCACCGGAGCCGCACATGCGCAGTAGCGCACCGGGGCCGCACATGCGCAGTAGCGAAACAGGGCCGCACATGCGCAGTAGCGAAACGGGGCCGCACATGCGCAGTAGCGAAACAGGGCCGCACATGCGCAGTAGCGAAACGGGGCCGCACATGCGCAGTAGCGAAACGGGGCCGCACATGCGCAGTAGCGAAACAAGGCCGCACATGCGCAGTAGCGAAACGGGGCCGCACATGCGCAGTAGCGAAACAGGGCCGCACATGCGCAGTAGCGAAACGGGGCCGCACATGCGCAGTAGCGAAACGGGGCCGCACATGCGCAGTAGCGAAACAGGGCCGCACATGCGCAGTAGCGAAACGGGGCCGCACATGCGCAGTAGCGAAACGGGGCCGCACATGCGCAGTAGCGAAACGGGGCCGCACATGCGCAGTAGCGAAACGGGGCCGCACATGCGCAGTAGCGAAACAAGGCCGCACATGCGCAGTAGCGAAACAGGGCCGCACATGCGCAGTAGCGAAACAGGGCCGCACATGCGCAGTAGCGAAACGGGGCCGCACATGCGCAGTAGCGAAACGGGGCCGCACATGCGCAGTGGCGCACCGGGGCCGCGCATGCGCAGAAGTGCAGGGGAAAAAATAAAATTAAAAAATAAATAAAATTAATAAAATTAAAATAAAAAAATATTTAAAAAAAATATATATTAAAAAAAAAAAGAAAAAAAAATTAAGAAAAGAAAAGAAATAAAAGAAATAAAAAAAAATTTAAAATTTAAAAAGTAAAGAAGTAAAAAGGACAGTGGTGGAAGAAGTATTCAGATCATTTACTTCAGTAAAAAGTACTAATACCACACTGTGAAATGACTCCACTCCGCTCATTTTAACTACCTAATAAACTTTTAAGTGGTTTAATTTATAAAAATGGGTAATAATTTTAAATGTATCATGTTTTTCATTTTAAATCTTGACCTGAAAAGTAATTAAAGCTGTCAGCTAAATGTAGAGGAGTAAAAAGTACAATATTTGCCTCAAAATGTAGTGGAGTAGAAGTATAAAGTTACATAAAATGTACATAAAAGTACCTCAAAATTGTAATAATATCTATCTCTATGCATTTATATTAATCAGGCGATATGATTTTGATACAATGATTATGTTTGTGTGTTAATGTTTAGAAACTGTGATTACTTTAATTACATAATTTCCATTTGCTTAAACTGATTAAGATTCTATAATCACAAATAATATTATCGTCTGTTTTATATTTTTTAGACTTTAAAATAACAAGTAGACATTGAAGAATCTTTTGGCTCCTGTTATATCTCTGTAGAGCAGGTCAGGGCACGGCCTTGTTCCAGGCAGCAAGATTGTTGCCCGGTGGCTTGACGTGTCCCTGTATTGATTAAGACTGGCGAATCAGCGGATGAAGAAGGCAGCACTTCCTGGAAGAAATCTACCTTCATTATATAATAAACATTGTTAGTTTTGGAACTGGGTTTGAGACCTGGTTCAGACTTCATGACCTGTAACCAGTCTGTGTGTATCAGGGACAGTTAAAAAGTGAACCCAGAGCTCTGTAACTTCACATTTCTTGACGTATTGTAATAAACTTTTGTTAAACTGAGAGCTTGGACGTCTGCTGCTCATCATTCCCCATCAACGACTGCGCAGAAATAATTGGTGAGGATTTTTTGTTGTTGGAATCAGATTATTCAATTTTCAGGGTTTCCTCATGCAATTTTTCTAACACTTGGTACAATTATTGTCAATCCTCCTGAGGATAACCCTTTAAGGTTTTATTGATCGGGCCGAGGTGGCACTGTGGTGGCAGTCTAATTTCATATTTGGTACCGTGACCACACTATAACACTTAAGGCAATGAAATTCATAGGGGTGGTGTAGACTGGCCCCTGCAACGCACACACCCCGACGGCAGCATGCCCCGACACACGTGTACTGCGAGGGCCCGTTCAGAACTGCTTGCAGTCCTAGTTATTATTATTATTATTATTATTATTATTATTTAGTAGTAGTAGTAGTAGTAGTAGTAATACTACTACTACTACTACTAGTACTACTACTACTACTACTACTACTGAATAATAGCAATAATAAAGTTAGAACAATAATAATAATATTTATTATAATAATAATTATTATTATTACTACTGCGATCAATTATTGTTAAATTGTCTATTTAATTACTTCATATATAAAATTTAATTTGTTGATATTACTTTTTAGTTTGTGTGCATCACTTATATTTGTAATGGAGTATTTTTAAAGGGTATTATTCCTACTTAATTAACTGACTTCACCAACCTAAAGCAGCCTTTGTCAGTTTTTCTTTCATTCATCAATTGTAATCATTACTTTCACCAGTAGAGGGCGCTGGAGACCATGTTTCCACACTTGTGCAATGTCAAGCTTCATCAGAAAAAAATAAACAATTGGGGAAAAAAGAGGCTGTTTTATTGATAAGTTACCACCAGACATTTACACAGTGCTTCTCTTATTCCATCATCAGTTTACCCTCCCATGTTTCCCTTTCATATCTGGTATCGAGCAATAAATAATTATTTACAACCATTTGCAAAAAAGTAAACAAAAAGCAGCAAGAAGTTACAGTCATTAGAGGCGCTGTCTGTGTCTTACAGTAATATACTTATGAAATCAATACCATCGCATAAAAAGCTGATAGATAGATGATGGTCACTGACTGACAGTCCTGGCTGGATAAAGCAGTTCTTTAACGAGTGACCTGGTGCTTCCTCTCTCCCCATTAAGATTCTCTGAAGTTAATGTAGATCTCTGGTGGTTTGCTGAAGAGTTTCCTGATTGTGCCATCAAATGAATTCAGTTATCTGAGGAGGAAATAAAGAAAAACAGGTTACAGTGGCACAGTGATCAGTAAATAAGTGCATTTACTAAATTGTCATTGATTATTTCCATTTTATGCTACTTTATGATTCTACTGCACTACAGTTCACAGGGGAATATTGTAGTTTCTACTTTTTCTACATTGTAGTTACAGATTAAAATTTGAAAAAAAAAAAGATATAATAAGCTTATGAAATACAACACAGGATCCTAACTTTTTCTTACATGTTTCATATATGAGGTATTATCAGTGCCACCAAAGAGAGAATTCGCTTCTAAACTTCTCAGATGGTTTCATTTCAAAAACCGTTTGAAGCCCAAAGAGGTCAAAGCATCCAATAGCTCACAAAAAAGCAAATAATTGCAATTGAAATAAATTTGTGTAGTATATTTAGCTGCTAATACCACTGAACATGTACTTAAGCAAGATTTAGAATACAGTATTTTTGACTATTTCTATTTCCATCTAACATTGCAAAACGGTCACAAAGTTGCAGTTTTAAAGGGGACATGTTCATCTTCTTGTATTTTGTGTTTCTACCAAAAGATGCCACTCAGTCTTGCAGACAGTTTCTCCCAGTGGTCACTTGTGGCATTGCAAATAAAATAAAAAACCTGCAGCCTACAAAGCATTCCCCCCATAGACCACCATTATAAAATTAGATGTCTGAAAACCTGTTGAAAGGCCACCTCGAACTGCAGTTATGTCTCTTTCTATTGTGATTTTTTGATCCATGAAGTTTTATACTTTTTACCACCTCAAGCCTAGATAAGCGATCTAAAAATGTGTGACGTAATATTACTGTGAACTCTATCAGCTGAGCGGGAATGCAGGAAACACTTCTGCACATATTCAGTTGGCAGCATAACCCAGAAGTAAACGCGGAAACAAGAAACTTTTTTGGTGTATGAGCCAGAGCCAAAGCATTCTTTTTGGGTTCAGTATCCAGTTCTTATAAAACATCCATGCACAGGACATGAACAGCCTTTCCTGGGTTTGTTTGACCCATCCATTCACCTCAGATAACGTACTTTGTCACTCCTTATACTACGTCACTGGACTACCTCATTTTCATAAGTCGTAATAATCTGTTACAACATGACCTGAATGGCTTATTTTTTTTCGGTTGAGGACACTCCGATCATATTGTTATTTTTGCTTAAGTAATCTAAGTTTTTTGACAGGAAATCTTACCTCTGCACTCATATCTGAGGTCTGAGAAGAGGACGTGTTCCTGAGAGAAGACAAACAGTCCCAGTCTGCCTCCAGCCAGGGTGTGGTCGTACACGGCCCCCGAGTCAGATAAGATCTCCCTGCCCTCGTACACCACCACCCTGCAACACAAATCATCCCCCACAGCATTTGTCACGCGTTTTATACATGCACAACACCTGTTACCTGCAAGAAAACTCACTGTTTATAACTTTCTGTTATGTCTTCATGCGTTTCTTGCTGTTCCCTATTTTACTTTTTTCTTCCTGCACAGAGCTGAGGACATGACGTCAAATGGAGCTATATTTAAAGCAGTTAGAGCAGAGCTTCATAGCAACTATCCAAAATATCAATGTGTATCTGTCCTTCACAATCAAAGAGCAAGAGCCTCTTTTCAGCCTCACATTCAATAAGCTTACAGTCCTACAATCATTCAATACCCAGAATGCAACACAGCCATCGCCTGCATCTTCTAAGATAGCATCCTTTAGGAGTATTTTTGTCCTTTGAACAACTGGGCTTGACATATCTCTGCTCGAAAAACCTCACGACAACACCAATGTTCTCTGCATCTGCACGTAAGCAGCAAAAAAAACAACTCGTTTTTTTAAAGTCTATTACCGTGAAGAACAACTAAGTAGAAGTAGATGTGGCAGGTTGAGGAGAACTGGGTACAACAAAGAAAGTGAATTATGTTGTTATCATAAAATAAGTCCTGGAGATTGATGATATCCCCGAGTGTAAGCACATCTGTGGGGGGATTTTTTTCCTCACAAGGTGGTACTGAATGTGATTTTCACAAATTGAAGAAGTTATTCAGGAGATTGCTGCTGCACTAAAACCTGCATGAACTGAACCGGAACTGAATGAGCCCCAAACGTTTGATTTTTCAGTGTTTTTGGCATTAAATGGGAGACTCTTATAACACAAATCACATTTTCTTTACAGAGCTGCTCGTGTTTTTTCGGTGTTCTTAGACACTTACAGAAAAAACTGCTTTATATTGAGATAATATTATTATATTATAATATTTTTTATCAGCTGTAATAGCAACAGAGGTTTTGTTTTCACCTTATAAGTCTGTGTCATTGTAGCAAAATTTAATTCTTTAGAAGCATGAAAGCTTCGTCTGATTTCCGACGGGAAAAAATGTACTGGAATTCGTAGATATTCCACAAAGTTTTGTCCGGTGACGAAGCAACGTAATGTTAAAAGGCACATAGGCAGTGGTGGAATGTAACTAAGTACATTTACTCAAGTACTGTGCTTAAGCACAATTTGGAGATACTTGTACTTCACTTGGGTATTTCCATTTTATTTAACTTTATACTTTTACTCCACTACATTTAGCTGCCAGCTTTAGTTACTTTTCAGGTCAAGATTTAACTGAAAAAGAACATGATAGAATTAAAGTAATTAGACATTTTATAACACATTAAAATGCTCCTTACATAAATGCATCAATACAAATTATCCAAGAATATATTTGGAATATATAAAACAATCTGAGTGAGTTCATTCTCCATAACAAATACTTTTATTTTTGATACTTTGATACAGCTTTAGTTACTTTTCAGGTTGAGATTTAACATGAAGAAATATATCAATCTAAAAATGATTACACAGGTTTATAAATTAAACCACATAACAGTGTATTAAGTAGTTTAATGAGCCCAGCCTTGGCATCATTAATAAATGCATCAATATTAATAATATATTTGGAATATATAAAACAATCTGAGAGGGACCATTCTGCACCGGGAATACTTTTACTTTTGAGACTTTAAGTACATTTTGATGCTGATACTTTTGAAATTTTACTTAAGTAAAATATGAATGCAGGACTTTTACTTGTAGTGGAGTCATTTCAAAGTGCGGTATTAATACTTTTACTAAATATGGGAGCTGAATACTTCTTCACTGCACATAGGTCACCTTTGGAAGTATTATTTTGTAAGCGGAGTCCTTTTCTTTTTATCCTAACTTTAGGAAAGAAGTATGAATGCCTAACCTTAAAGAAGTGCTTTTGGTGCCTAAACCTAACCATTGTACAGCATTAACAATGTGTTTTAAACAGCGATAGTGACTTTTATGTGTTGCAGTCACATCTGCAGCATGTGGAAAACAGCACTTGTCACAAGTCACATTTTGCAGAATGTAATATGAATTGTGCTACAAAGGATATTTGTACACCAGTTTTCAAGGTGTTTATTTGTCTGTCTGAGGACAGATTTTGTCACCGTCACAACCACAAAACCTCACAGGTGTGTAGCTGAGATAAAAATGAAGGCCAAGCTCGAAGATTGGTGTTATCTGAGCAAGAGAGTCAGAAATAGGGAGGTAGAATGTAGGGAAGGGGATATTTGAACCTTGAATTTGCACCCCTGGCCTGATTTCACGTTGCAGCTGGTATGATCACATCACAAGATGATCTCTAGTTACTGTAAGTAAGTAAGGCTGTTACACATGAGTAGATTTGAAAACAGATGGATTTAAAAAGTCTGCACTGAATTTGTATAAATCTGTAATGTTAGTTTCACAAAAAAATACAGGCATGATTTCTATAAATTTTAAAACAATACAAAACCAGAGACCATTTTAATTTTTAAATCAGGCTCCTTCCCTACTTACTGTTCCCCTACTTATGGTGCTTGCTTAGACCACACACATCATTGATCCTTGCCTTCACAACAACTGTAAAGTTTTCTGACTGCATCTTGCACAGTTGTGACATTATTGCGTTGACAAAATCTGTCAGGTGTTCATACAGGTGCATCTCAATAAATTAGAATATCATAGAAAAGTTTATTTATGTCAGTAATTCAATTCAAAAAGGGGAAATAACTTATTATATAGATCCATTACACACAGAATGAAACATTTCATGTCTTCATTTATTTAATTCCTTCTAATTATAATGATTATGGTTTACATTTAATGAAGTCCTAAAATTCAGTGTTTCAAAACATTGTAATATTACAAAAGACCAATTTTAAAAAGTATGTTGCCTAACATTTCCAGTATGTCCATCTCTATGCACTCAATACTTGCCAAGCCAATAATGTCAAATGTTTCAACTGTGAATTAAATCATAAAAGTTATGGCTAAAGTAGATGTATTTTCATGTGGGAGAGAGCTGTTATTTCCACAAATCTTTAAAAGCTGGGTGATTTACATGATTGATGGCAGCTCAAGATGAAAATATTAATTCCAAAAAAGAAAATAAATGCTGGCTATTCTGGGGTTATGCTCATTCAGGAATGCTTGACTAAATCTAAGCAAGGTTTGATCATTCAGTGATAAAAAAAAAATAAAAATAAAAAAACAACACTTTATCAGATGAGAGTGTTTGTACCTGATGAACCCAGTCTTGGGTCTGTGGATGAGGTGCATGCGGTAGGCTGTGAAGTCCTTCCAGCCAATTTTATTAGGATCATGCCACAATGTTCTGACCTGAAACAAACACAGAAGAAAATAGTTTTGGAATATCTGCTTTTTACTGTGCTGGCGTTCAAGGTTGTTTTAAGAAAGGTTTATCCGCTCAAAAAGAGATTTTATGTAATTTATGAGAAGCAGAATATAAAGAGAGACATAAAGTCAGTGGTTCGTGCCTGGTGTCTGGTGTTTCCGGTGTGCCACAGGGCATTACGTAGATACTCCCCTGGTCCTGTGGAGGAGTTGACCAGTTTGATCGAGACTCCCGCTGTGCCAAAAGCCTTGGACGGCTTTTTCTCCCAGTATGCCTGAGACACCTGCTCTCACAGAGAGAGAGAACATGGAGGATTAAAGAGAGTGAAGGTTAGCATGACATTCGTACAGTAATTCATGGCTGAGGACCGTCACTGCACACAAAAAGACTTGCTTCAAAATTCAGCTCGTTTTATGTTACGCACTTCTTTTGATCATGAGAACTGTAATTTAAATGATTTAAGGAAATGGAAGAAATGAAAAAGAAAACAAGGTTACGGCCAAGGAGATGTATAAAAATGTATCTATTTTTTTTGTTCAAACTGCAAAGTAAAAGTTGTAAAGGGCAATTTACCTGTTTCCACATGACGACGTAGAAGCGCCGGCTGGACTGGTAGGCGAACACAATCCCCGCATAGTCGTCATCTCGGTTTGTGTTCACATAAAATGTCACACTGAAGTCCACCGAGCTAAACTTGTCATATCCTGTTTGAACAAAGATATATTATGATGAAAATAATGAAATAAAATAAGATTAAAAAAAATAATTGAACTTAAACTAAATAATAATAATAACATTATTATTATTATTATTTTAAATAATAATAATATGATATAAAATAATTATATGGAATACACTGAAATTAAACATTATCAAACACGTTACATAAATAAATAATGTAATTCATTCATTCATTAATAATAATTAAAAAAATAGTAGGCTTTACCATAAAGTGAAGAAACAAGAGAATTAATAAAAGTGGAAAAAGTCTGGCAGCAGAGGATACGTTTTATTAAACGACAAAGAATTTATAATGTGGGCTGGTCCTAATGCCAAACCATAAAGAGCCTTGTAAATGAGTAGAACAACTTTAAAATCAGTGCTAAGAGACACAGGGGGCCAGTGCAGGTTAACTAAAACTGGGTTTATATGCTCTCTCTGTCTTGTTATTAAAGGCTTGGCTGGGTGCAGACTGCTGAATTATTTGTAGGTTATCAAATGACCAGTGAAGAGAGCATTAATGTATTCTAATCTTCTTGAAATATTTTTTTTTCTCTTACCTAAAGCGATGCCAGGGTCCGAGTTGGCCGTCTGCAGCAGCTCCGTGCCTTGGCTGCGGATCACCCAGAGAGGGTCAGACTGCGTGGTGCCTTTAGGGTCCAACAAAACAACTTGAAACTTCCTGAAGTCTGTGGACCCGATATCCTGGTTCAGCGGACATGGATCCTCCGCATCTGGAATACTGTCATTGTCAAAGTCATCAAAGCATGCATCTCCACTCCCGTCACCTGCAGCAGAGAGGAACAGAGAGACAGAGTTCAACGATACGGGATGTTCTGGATTCATGTCTGCCAAGAAGGAAAACCTGGAAGAGATAATGTGACAATGAAGTGAGAAAGTCCTGCACTATGGTGGATAGATTGAAAAATATTTTATTTATGATTAATCACAGGACTGAGAGCCATAAACTGTTTATGTTGATGTCCAACATTAACATGACCTAGATCACTGGAAACTTACTTGACTGATTTTACTGCATGGCTGCAAAATCCATTTATCGTAAATTCTACAGAATATCTTCCCCTGTTTGACAGCAAATTCATCAACATTTCACATCTGTATCGTGCTATTAGAGATATTCTTAGTTCAACAGATGGAGTTTTATGCAGTATATTATGTTTGCGTTTCTATAGCTGAAAATTATTATTATTAATAATAATAATAATAATAATAATAATAATAATGATGATGCTATAAAATACATTGAAATAAAAACATTATCAAATTCATTTAATAAATAATTTATTTAAATAACAATATTTAAAAAATAAAAATATAATAATAATAATAATGCTTTTCCATAAAGCGAAGAAACAAGATAATTAATAAAACTGGCAAAATTCAAACAAATTTAAATACGGCTGGATTAAATGAAGCAATTTAATGAAGAACAACAGAGGCAGAAAATAGCAAGAAGAGATATGTAGATAAGAACAATGGGCTATATGAAAAGTAGAAAAGACATGTGTTTTTCTTGATTAAAAGCCTAAAATTTATAAAAACTGTAGCAGCACCGACCGTCAGAGTCCAGCTGGTCCCTGTTGGGCACCAGTCTGCAGTTGTCCCGGTCATCAGGGATGCCGTCGTTGTCGTCGTCGTGGTCACAGGCGTCTCCCTTCCCGTCCTTGTCGTGGTCGGCCTGGTTGCTGTTTGCAATGTAGGGACAGTTGTCTAGCGAGTTTTGGTGGCCGTCCTCATCGATGTCCTCGTTGTTGTCGCACATGTCCCCCACCAGGTCGCTGTCAGAGTCGAGCTGCAAACACAGGAGACACAAGAAATGGAAACATAGTGTTAAAGGGATAGTTTGGATTTTTTTAAGTTGTTACAGGCACAGAAGCTAAGCAATGTTTTGCCGTGGAGGGTGCTGCAACAACACCTATTTTAGCCACCCAAAAAAAGGCCCACATTCAAAATATATATTTTAGTGTAAGTGTAAACTATGTTTAGAAAAATGTCAGCCTTTCACCTTGCCGCTAGACAGCCCTGTTTACAGAAAGCTGTCATCAATGCTTGATTCAAGCCACTACCAGACTCCATTGACAAAAACAAATTTTACATTGCAGAACACTGCAGTTACTGGTCTGCTGTTGCCTTGATCGGTTAGTGTGTTGAGTTATTAGGCCAGTTTCCATTAGGGTAAAGAGTGGCCGCTGGGAAAGTTTCAGGCCACGCCCTCTCAAATGTCCGCTCACTCAGCATGTCCCCATTACAAAAAAAGGCCCCAGAGGGATTTACGAGACACCGGTGCCGCGGTGGTTTTCTATCATCGCGTAATCACTTAGCAGCAGTTTCGACTGCGACGTCACATACGTGATTGATTTAACACGGGAGACGCACCGGCGCCAAACGTAAACAATAAGGACGGAGACGCCGAGATGGAAGGAGCACAGCTTGCTGTGTTTCTTGTTGCTGTGTTCATGCACATGGTGGCGATGATTATGGACGAGAGGAGACAAATCCTCGAAGAGCAGTTCGATATGAATGAAAGGGAGCCCGGCTTTTAAAAGCGGCGCATGTTGTTGTGGCGTCGAGTACTACATCACATCCTGCTTAGCGTTCTATCCAATCAGCAACCAGGCTTTTTTCAGGGGAGAAAAATGGCCTTGCTCTTCGACAGGGCCAAAAAACTGCCGTTCAAATGGCCGCTAGGGACGGCTCACATTCAAATTAGTGGCGTTTTGGCCTCATTTCAGGTATTCGACTATAGTGGAAACGCACCTATTGTGTGATTTATGCATTTTTTTCATGGGTTTGTTCGGATTCGACAAAGTCACCCAATAGTAATCTACAGTAACCAATTGAGGCAGCAGAAGATCAGCAACTTGTGTGTTCTGTGAGGCAAAATTAATGTTTTTGTCAATGAAGTTTTGGGGCTTTGAAGAGTGCATAGATAACAGCTACAGTTCCCTGCAGGGAAGGACGGTCTGCTGGCAAGGTAAAGTGGTAAAAATATTCTAAATATAATGTAAACTTAATCTGAGGTGTTTTTTGTAAAATATGTTTTGCTGCTGCCCCCCATCCACAGCAGTACTTAGCTTCTGTGCTAGTACTCCTATAGGTAACACACTGACTCTGGATAAGAACCTCATACAACCCTACTTTGAAAAAAATCCAAAAAGTCACCATGCTCAGTTTGACCTCCCTCGGCTCCCTACACAGACTTCCAAGATTTCCTTTTCATGTATGAAACAAAAAAATCATCCATCCGGCTGATTGATTGCCACAAAATAGATTTATGAGAACAGTTTTCTCAGATCCCAGTGCTAGAAATCTAGACCCTATTCCAGATGTGTTGTGAGGCAACGGCACCACCATCAACATGAACAATATCAGTTTTCACTGGATACAATACATGTGTGCTTCCAAGATTTTGTGTTTTGTGTTTGTCAGGAACCTGCAGTGGGTTGTGTAGAAGAGGACAGTTGTCACACTGGTCTCCAACACCGTCCATGTCTGTGTCCCGCTGGTCAGTGTTGTAGACTAAGGGACAGTTGTCTCGGTCATTCAGAACCTCTGGAGAAAGACACAGAAATGCACAACAGATGAAAATCACATTGTGTGGCTTTTACTCTTTCATTTCACATTAAAACAAGGAATGGCAACCAGTATAAATCAGGACTTTGTTTATAATTCAATCCATATTTTAAAAAAATCACTTAACACTAAATCCACTAATTCTGATCCCTGGCCCTAATGCTCATTACCACAGAATATATTCTGCTATTTAAAGAGAAAATCAAGTAAGTCCCCTAGACCTCCAAAGAATCTGTAAAAAATCTATTAAATACTCCCGGCCCCAAAATATGAAGCAATGTCATGTTCGACCCATCACCTGACAAATAAAAGTATGTAATTTTAAACAAGGCAATGAAAGAATGAGTTCCATTGGGTAGCCTATCATTGGTGTCAGTGTTGTGATTATCTACTAGAAATTATCATAAATTGATATTCAGTCATATTTTTACAATAAACTTTGGTTGTTTTGATGACATTTTTAAGGAGAAACTACTAAATTCTGTGTTTTTAATGGTTTTAACCACCTGGGTCCCGTTTCTTTGAGTTAGTTTTCCAAATAGCCAGGCTTATCTTGGTTAGTCCCACTCATTTTCAGTTGATCCTGTTCTATAAATTCATTATTTCTATAAATTCAACTAGTTTCCCAGCATAAGTTGCCATCGTAACTGAGACGTTACGTAACCAAAGCATCTGAAAATAAGTCTGAGTAACCAAAATACGTCTGTGCTTATGTGGTAAACTCGCTTCCGGTCTTGTTTTGGAAGAGAGGAGACCTTTGAGGATAATTTGGCTCCCAGAGAAAACCTCCTGAACAATGAACCCTGAAAGAATCATAAATGGTGACTGCAAAGATGTCAGCTCCAGTGATTCCACACGACTTCACAGCTCCACACAACTCTGTCTTTTGTTGTTTTTGTTTTTTACATATTCTGAGTTTAAGTTGCTCTTTGATCTGTTTTGTCTCAAGGACAGATGCATGCATGAACTCCATGGACATCTAAAAGTGCAATAAATGTATAGATAACTGTATGTTTAGAGGTTTAGTTAGTTGCACCTACCATCTCCATCAATGTCAATGCTGCAGGCGTCTCCTTCTCCGTTATCATCAGTGTCCATCTGCAGTGGGTTGCTTTCAAACGGACAGTTGTCGCAGGCGTCCCCGACCCCGTCTCTGTCAGAGTCAAACTGCCGAGGGTTGTACACCAGCGGGCAGTTATCCTGCACCAAATACAGACATTAGCCACACATACACACACAGGGAAAGTGAATATTCACCTAAAAGTTGCTCAAAGCCTCACCCTTTCATCTATGATGTCATCATTGTCGTCATCAGGATCACAGGCGTCCCCCTTTCCATCCCTGTCCAGGTCTTCCTGTCCAGAGTTTGGTAGCATGGGGCAATTATCCTGCAGCCAATCACAGCTCAGGTTAGTGAGGTCCCATCATAGACTGTATAAATAATGGACGTAGTCACCGTGACGTCACCCACTGGTTTGTGGACTGCACGTTTAAGGTATCGAGTTCAGTGTTATAGTCGTCGCCATCTTGTTTTCAGAAACAGCGAGCAGACCATGTTTGGGCTGTGGAGGAGTGAGAGGGATCTGATCACTGACTATACGCCTCTCTACACCTCAACCTGAGAAGTCGCTGCTAATTCATGTTAGCATTAACTGGAGCATTAACTGGGTTGTTAGTTTTGGCTAGCTAAAAACAAAACTAAATGTACGTTACTTACTGGAGAAAAATGAACAGTGACTCCTTGGAGTGTCTGTTTGTCCAACCAAACGCTGAACAAGACATTTTTAATGGACAAAATGTTCAAATAAACTAAATCATTAAGTGAAAATATAGTGTGAAAGGGTCAAAGTTCTGAGACTAAACTGGTAAACATCCTTTTTTTTTTTTTTTTTTTACTTTATTGACACAGTGCTGTGGATACGAATTGCTTTGCTTCTCTCTTGGTGAAGGCTGCCTTGAGTGACCTGTCAATCAAAGGTAGCCACGCCCCAAATCATACCATTCTTTATCTTCAATTTATCCTAAATGGGGCCATTATTTACACTATTAACCACAAATTGTCTTGAAGAAGTTTTTTTTTTTTTACTAGAGATTGAGAACATAGTGTTGTCCTTAAAAATGTCTGACGTAATAAATCAAGTGAGTTTCTCATTTTGTATTTAAATGGATGGACCAAAATGCTTCTGCAGCTGCCATCAGCACCCCCTGCTTGAATTTTCAGTAAAATGCAGCTAAAGGCACTTTCTGGTTTGCCTCACTGCTCAGACCTGGAAGTTGCCGCTTGTGTCCCATCCAGTCGGAACAACATTTTTAAAAATGTATTATTTTACCTGGTGACAGTGATAGGTTGCATTCAGCTTGCAGGGTAATCTGTTGTTGGGCCAGCCGTCCAGATCAGAGTCTTCACCACACAGGAAGCCGTCACCCGCAAATCCGACAGCGCACACACATCTGAACAAAACCTCCGACGCCAGGCCCAGGTACACACACTCTGCATACTTATGGCAGGTGTGTGTGTTGTCTTTGCAAGGGTTGTATGGCTCACACACCTACAAAACAAACATGATGTAAACATGATTGTAGTTCAAAACGGCGAACAAAAAATGTCTGTTCAAAGAGAAAAGCACGTGCCTGCTTGATTTTCTGGGCTTCCTGCAACCCGAGGCCGAACGGCTGGGTGCCTTTATAGCGAGGAGGACAGGGCAGACAGTAGAAGCCGGGGTCTGTGTTTACACACTCTGTGACGCACACGTTCTCCACCTCACACTGCAGCAATAGAGGGATTAACCATGTTCAGCGTATCGAACACGGACAGTAAATACAAAGGTCTGACAGGTGATGTATGCAAGGTCAGAGTGCACACCATTGATTTATCTGAACATGGTCACTCAGTCTAATTAGGTGATCAGTTAGACAGTTACAGGAGCAATTACAACTTTTACAGCCTGCATGATGTGGAGAGGTGATCAGGCGGTAGCAGAGAGGAACTTTCAGGATCCAGACACTAAAATAGAGTTTAAATGAACACAAGCCCTGATGTGTACAGTTGTTTTTACCTCGTTTTCATCTTCACAGTGAGTGCCGTTGCCATGTAAACCCAACGGACAACGTCCACACTCCCATGATCCATCGCTGTGTGACGTGCACTCCACTCCAGGAAAACATGGATTTGAAAGCAAACATGTATCTGGAAAACACAAACAAATAATGCAAATAAAGGAAACAAGTAGGGCACTCCATGGCCTATAGAGGTTAGGAATCGGACTTGTAATCGGAGCCGGTTCACATACCAGACTGACAGGTCAAGGACTGAAGTGCCCTTGAGCAAGGCATCTAACCCCCCCACACACACAACTCCCCGGGCGCAATAATGTGCAGCCCACTGTTCCTTGCATGGAGTGTTCACTTGTGTGTAAAAAAAAAAAAAGGATGAATGAATGAGGATGAATTTCCCCAATGTGGGATTAATAAAGGATAAATCTTAATCTAATCTTGAGTGTTTTACTCAGAATCACAAAGCAAATAATACTAAGAACATTATTCTTTAAACGCAGTTGTTGGGTGCAGTTCAGTAGAAAGAAACAAGTTCCTACATGAAACTACTTGAAATCACGATTTCTGGAATCATACGTCACTGTTGGATTTTTCAAATGTATTTTTTGGCTCTTTGAACACCGAAGGCCGAGTGTCATCTAGTTCAATTATGTTTGAGAGAAGGCAGGCTCACACCGAAAAGTCTAGACTTACAAATAGCACCACAGGTCAGAGGATGAATATGCATTTTTTTATTTTGGGGTGAACTAATCCTCTGAAAAGAACACTTCAATGTGTTTTATTCAGTGGTGGAATGTAACTAAGTACATTTACTCAAGTACTGTACTTAAGTACAATGTTGAGGTACAGGTACTTATTTCATGTACATATTTCCATTTTATGCAACTTTAAACTTCTACTTTACTACATTTTGAGGTAAATATTGTATTATTGTACTTTTTACTCCACTACATTTAGCTGACAGCTTTAGTTACTTTTCAGGTCGAGATTTATCATGAAAAAACATGATAGAATTAAAGTAATTAGGCATTTCATAATAATAATATAATATAATATATATTTGGAATATATAAAACTATCTGAGTGGGTCCATTCTGCAAAACGAGAACTTTTACTTTTGATACTTTAGGTACATTTTGATGCTGATACTTTTGTACTTTTACTTCAGTAAGTTTTGAATGCAGGACTTTTACTGGAGTAATTTAACAATGTGCTATTAGTACTTTTACTAAAGTAAGGGATCTGAATACTTATTCCACCACTGGTTTTATTAATGTTTCAATATAGTTTTTCTGTTGTTAAATGTAGCTCCATGTACGTAGGAAAAATTATCTTTTTTTGGCTTTGTTGTTGCTGTGGACAAAACAAAGTTTTCAAGGTAAAACTGGATGAATAATTGATATACAAATGGTCATTTTGAGGGAGAAGTGTTCCTTTAAGGAAGTTTATCTTAGAATAATTTCCATCCTAAGCCTCAATAATTGAATAAAGGCAGAATAAACACTGTGGGATATTATTTCTAATCCTCTATTGTTTGAAAATATGTGTCATCTAATAAAAAAGGAATAATATTTACTCATGGATGAGAGGCTTAGCCTGCTTATAGGATAATATCTGCTTACACAGTTAAGATGTATCTGTAGCCTGAGGTTTGTGGACAGGATGGAGGTTTACCTATAGGACACGGCTGCTTGTTACACGATTCATAGTCCACAGCGTCTCCGGCACAGAGCTTCCCACCGTGCTGAGGGGCGGGGTTCAAACACTCCCGCTGGCGACTCATAAGACCTCCACCACACGACTCTGAGCACTGAGACCACTCAGTCCAGCTCGTCCAGCCTCCAGCAACTGCACACAGACACGCCATTTACATAAACGCCAGCTGCAGTGCAGTGTGTATGTGTGTTTGTGTACTCACTGGGGCAGGGTGTATTATTGCAGGCATGTGTCTCCCTGGCGCTGCCCGTGCACCCTCTGCCCCCCTTCTGCGGCGGAGGGTTGTTGCAGAGACGAACTCGTGTGATGTTTCCTTCCCCGCATGTGGTTGTACAAGCAGACCAAGGAGACCAAAGGCCCCAGTTCCCGTCAGGACGCGCTGGACATAAAACAAGCATATAAAGATAGTTTTAAAAAAAATCCCTTTTTCTGTGCAGTGGTCTGGAAAAGTCTTCAAGACGGACCACCACTGCAGCTCCAGACTGTGTTTACATTCACAGAACTACAACTACATGTTTCCAATTATGATTACAATCTCTAAAATCCATTTATCTGAAGTTCCATGCTTTTTGCTCTTTTGGTGGAAGATTCAATTTGTCTTTTTGGACTAAAATGAAGACATGTGACACATCAGCAGTGGTAGAAAGTAACGTACAGTAGTAAGTAAAGTACATTTATTCAAGTACTGTACTTAAATATAATTTTCAGGTAATTGTACTTTTCTTGAGTATTTCCATTTGATGTAACTTTATACTTCTACTTCACTACATTTTGAGGCAAATATTGTACTTTTTACTCCACTACATTTAGCTGACAGCTTTAGTTACTTTTCAGGTTGAGATTTAACATGAAAAACATGATCAATTTAAAGTGATTAGACATTATTTTTAAATTAAACCTCATATCAGTGTATTAAATAGTTTAAATGAGCCCTATCAGAACAACAGTAAAATGCTGCTTACATAAATGCATCAAAAATAACAATCCAACAATATATTTGGTATATAACAATCTTTATGGGGCCATTCGACATAATGAGTACTTTTACTTTTGATGCTGATAGTTTTGTACTTTAACTTAACCCTTCTGTTATGTTGTGGGTCAAATTGACTCATTTCCAAGTTTAAATATCGGGGGAAAAAAATAGTTAAAAGCGTTTTTTCATAAGAAAATAAATAAATCAATGTCATGTAAAACCATTGTATTTTATATATAGGTCTTTCCAATGTACATAAAAAAAGTTTTAACATGCATTTTTTTTAATGAAAAATTAGTGAATTATCCTCATTGAACCATGATCTGTGAGAGGTAAAGAGCACCATTGCACTGAATGTTGATTTAAATGGTTAGTCGTGGCGTTATTAATGAAATATAAACAATGTTTATGAGGATTTTTAAGTGTCTGACACTTATGGATAATTAAAAATGCCCTGTGTCAAACTGACCTATGAACATTATTGCTGTTCCTGAGAAATGAACATAATAGGAGGGTAAAGTAAGTTTTGAATGCAGGACTTTTGTTGTAGTGGAGTAATTTCACAGTGTGGTAGTACTTTTACTGAAGTAAGAGATCTGAATACTTCTTCCACCACTGCAGATCAGACATGCAGAGTGACACCTTTGGTGGTTTCCAAATTTGTGGATGAGCCAGCTGCATTGTACTGTTGGAGAGAATGCGGGATGGTTGGCGACCACTCACACATATTTTGGGATTGCCCAAAGCTGCTTCCTTTTTGGAAGGGGGTAAAGAGCGAGATCGATACAGTATTGGGGATTGATTTACTGCTTAGCCCAAGTCAGTTTCTCTTTGACCTAACTCCTGACGACACCTACACCAAGGACCAAAAGTACCTGTTACACATACTTTTGATGACTGCTAGAAAAATGGTGACAATAAAATGGAGGAATCCACAGCCACCTACAGTGGCACAGTGGAAACAGAAGTTGAGGGAGGTGTATGGAATGGAGGCTTTAACTGCTCAGTTACAATTACGGCCAGATATCTTTAAGAGGAGGTGGCTACCTATTGCAAGGTATTTCTCTAGCTGAAGGGATCTCACACTGTGCTGTACTGTCCTGACTGTCCATTATTCTTGAATTTATTTATTTAATTATACTGTATTCATTATTATTCAGCTTGCTGTAACCCAGTGTGTCTTCTGTCTTTGTTTAGTTTTTTCACACTGCCTTGTGTACTCTTTTGTACTATTGTCAAGGAATGTTTTGTACCGTGTTCTTTCTTGTTAAATAAAAATAAAGTTAAAAAAAAAAAAGACATGCAGAGTGAAGTCCTACCCTTGCGGTCACACTTCATCAGGATGCAGCTGCGGGTTTGGACCGACGGGCCGGAGCACGGCGGCTTGATGCTGTTGCAGGATCGGCCCCTTTGGTGGCCTCCACGTCCACAGGTGGCCGAACAGTGGGTCCACTCAGACCACGGGGACCAGCCATTTTCATTATCTTTAAAAACAGACACACACAACCACTGTTGGTATCAAATTATGTGACATTTCAGGCCAGAATCATAGCTGCAACTCACCGAGACAGACCGGACAGCACTCTCCATCGATAAAGGATGGGTTGAGGCAGGATACAGGAGGGCACGACACCTGATGACACACCACCTTCGCATCCTACACAAGATAAGGGAAGATACACACACACACATTCAGCATTTTTAGCAATATTATTAGTCAAACCGTGTTAGTTTGGGCCAGATGTTTAGCTAAATGCCAGTCCTTGCAGAGGAATGGTATGCCGTCATGACTCATAATAAAATTGGCTGCTCCCTCAATCCATCTTTGACAAAACTAATGATATTTTATAAAGAGAAACAGACTCCGAGAGAAGGAGGAGGAAGCAAGCGTGAAATATAGGAGACTAACAAAGGCAGATCTGGAAATAAATGAAACCACATTGGTTACGAGCGAAACTCACAGCAAGCATCTTGGTAAATTTAAAAGGGAATTTTGGAAAAAAAGTGCTTATTTACTTTGTTTCCAGGAGAAGATTGATAGCGCTCTCGTATCTGTCTGTTAAATATGAAGCCTGGAGACTGTTCGGTTCGCACATAATATAATAATAATATTGCACAAAAGCACAACTTGTTCCTACATTTTGTTTTTTTGTACAGACTAAACAAACCAGATAGAACATGAGGTTTAAAAGGACAATGGGCCTCTGAACACAGACATGGAAAGATCTAACCATGTTTACTACATGGGAGCAAGACACAGATTTTAAAGTTGTTGAGCTTGTGTTTTTTATGTCTCTTTGTAGTCGTTAAGCATCTCTTTGTAGTTATTTTGTGTCTCTGTAATTGTTTCGGGCTTGACTTTGGTTGTTTTTTTGTTTCTTTGTAGTTGTTTTGCCATTTGTTGTAGTAATTTTAAGTTTCTTTGTAGTTGTTTTGTCACTTTTAGTTGTCATTTTGAGTTTCTTTGTCATTGCAAAGTTTCTTTGCAGTATTTTGAGTTTCTTTGTAGTTATTTTGAGTTTTTTTGTCATTTTTTTGCCCCTTTCCATTGCTGTTTTGAGTCTCTTTGTGGCCAATTTGTGTGTCAGTAGTTGTTATGTGTCACTCTAGAATTTGTTTTTATCTCCTTCTTGACTTTGGTTGTTTTGCCCCTTTTAGTAATTATTTGAGTTTCTTTGTAGTCATTATGAGAACCTTGTAGTTTTTTGCCTCTTCCCATTGCTGTTTTAAAGTCTCTCTATAGAGTTTTTATGTCTCTGTAGTTGTTTTGTCCATTTTCATAGTTTTATTTTGAGTCTCTTTGTTGTTGTCTTGCACTTTTTCATAGTCCTCAGGGTCATTGTCTTTCTTTGCAGCTGTTTTGCATCACTTTGAAGTTGTTTAGTGTCTTTGTCAACTTTTTGTCTCTCTGAAATAATTTCATGTTTCATTGTGGTAATTTTTGAGTCTCTTCCTGGTTAGTACATCTCTGCACAAACTGCAGAATTGCACAAAAGCTTTCAATGTCGTATGCTTATGTCGTATGCCTGCCGTCGAGCTTGTGTTGTCCTCACCATTTTTCTTTTTTTCACTTCAGTCCTTCTTCTGAACGTTAAGTTTAAGCATCCACTCTAGAAACTTTTTGATGCTTCTTAGGATTTTCCATCATATTCCTAGCTGTTGCTCCTTCACTCTCGTCTCTCCCCCCTCCCTGCCTGCTTCAGCACTGGCTGGTTGACACCACAACTCCGGTACTCCGCCAAATAAGACAGCTTTCCGAGGTGGTGACAGGCTTAATCAGTGAGGGACTCGTATGGCAAGAGCTTGAATCTTCATTCTTACATAAAAGTCCCTCACTCCAGCTTTAAGTCTCCAGTGATCCAAGTCTCGCAGCAGTCAAGTCCAAGTCCACAGACATTTTTTATTTAAGCCAATAAATATATAGAAAAAAGACTTGAGACATGGTTTCTCTGAGCTACAGAATACTGAAGTGATTGCAGTGGAAAAGATTGATCATCTTTAACGTAGATGATGCAGGTGATGTTTCAGCCTGTTGTCTGTCAGTGAGACTTGCTCGGCGCTCTCCCAGGAAACACCTCACCGTTAATATTTCAGATTGTAGTTACACAATAACACCTGTTCAACACTGACCTTGCACACACAGGCGGTGCAGCTGTCAACATCCCAGTCCTCCCCGTGCTCGTACACCCGTCCATCCTGCATGCACCAGACCTCCCTGTCTCCCTCTCTGCCTCTGCCTCTATATCTGTCTCTGTCAAGATTGTTGACATCACTGCCACTGCCACTGCCGCCATGGCCGTGGTTGCTGCTGCTCCTGTTGCTGCTCCAGTTGCTGCTGCTGCTCCATTTGACGCTCCAGTTGCTGACACTCCAGTTGCTGCTCCCGTTGCTGCTCCCGTTGTTGCTGCCGCTGTTGCTCAGCTCAGCCAAAGATAACCGCATCTCTTCATTTTCTTTTGCCTGAGAATACAAATACATACAAATCTTTATCAGATCTGCAGTTTTAGTACACAGAGGCCTGTTGAATCAGGCTGGAGCTGCGGCTGAGTTGATTAGTAGCCAACGTTTTAACACTGATGGTATTCTTTTCTGCATGTTTTTCCACCCGAAATTACCAGGACATTTACCACAAACCACAGCAATCCCTGCCAGAAAAAAGGATGTTGCTGCTTGTTCCATTTGCACTGGAAGGAGAGCCACTCTGTTGGTTTTGTCACACAAATTTCCCATATAAATCAGCCCCGTCAAACACAATGTAGCGTGATCTGCAGAGAGGCTGGCACACTTAGTGTTTTCAGCAACTGTCTCCATTTGTTTATTCTAATCACAGAAAATTAGACCAAATGTATTTGACAAGGTTTTCATGTGTTAAAAAAAAGGAAAGGAAACTAATTTTTCATCTTTTTTTCATTCTCTTTTTCATCCAAAATCCAATTTCCTGCTCATGCAATAACAATATAAACAATATAAACGTAGCATTAGAGAGTTAAACACAGCAAACACATGCAAACATGCAGATGATAGATGATCTCTATAAATAGATATCTGATGATGCTTGAAGAATCTGTTAGCACCGGGAGAGGATTTTGCTATTAGAAGCTTTCTGGTTTCTATATGTAGCCCAATTAATTTTGACCACTCAAATGCTGCATTCACATACTAATATGCTATATACTATGGACACTTACACATGAGTACAGATATGACAATGGCAGAGAATTTCCTCCAGGCTAAACCAGGTTTAATGTGGCTAATATGTCACTTTATTAAGATTTAATGGGGTTTTTTAGGCGAAAAGTAACCTTTTAGATTTCAACATGTTGTTTTATTAAAGAGATGTCAGAGCGGTTGGTTGAGTCTGACCAAGTCTCATGATGTAAACGCTCCATTGGTAATATCACACTTACTTATTCATTTAGTAAGCAGTATGCAGTAGTGATAGAAGGTGTAGTAGGTAGTACACAAGTATGTGATTTCAAGCACATTTGAGCGGGTAGATAAACAGTCTGTGTCAAGAGAAAAGAGTAGAGCATGACCGATGTGGGAAATTTGAGGTTGATGCTGATACTATTCTCAGAGGGGGAAAATAATTGATAACCGATATGATGGCCTATATAGTAATTTTTTGAGGTGGAATGAAAATAGGCCTTTTTTTTATATGTAGATAATGCACCAATTTTACACAACTCTTATTATAATTGTTATACATTATTATACATGATACAAACAATGTATTAAATTGTCAGCCAATTCTATAAATGATAACTGAGAAAATTGAAAAAAATTAGGAATAAAATAAACATAACTTTTCATTTTCAGTAAATATCTGAATATTTAAAAAGAGAGAATAAAAAATCAATAGCTAATACCATTTCTAAATCATGCCAAGCAACATTTTCTGCATTTTATATTATGTAAAGAACATTTTCATAACGGCACATATCAGACAGCATATACACAGATACCGATATGCCTTTGATAGGCCAATATCGGCCGATTATATCTGTTAACTGATATATCTGTCTAGCTTTAGCAAAGAGAACATTAGCCGAAATGCAGTCTTGGAGCCTACTGTATCGGCTTCATCTGATGACAATTTAATATATCTTAACATGCAAAGAAACAATCCAGTCGTAGCCGTCATCTCTCAACTTTCTTGTGTCTCAGTTTGCTAATCAGCACAGAAGAGGAAGTCTTGGTCCAGACATCCGTTGGCATGTACACTGGAAATATTAACCTGTGCCTCCAGAGGCTAAATCATCATTAGACAGATGGCCGGTGGGTTCTGAGATTGTGTGTCCCGGTATTTGTGTGTCTTACTACTCTGTCCAGGTCTTCAAGCAGAGTGCTGGTCACAATCCTCAGGCCGTGGATCTCAGTGAGCAAATCCACCAGCTCCTCACACGGATGACGACAGACTTCTGACGACACATTGTCGACCTTTGCACCACCCACACCTGTAGAGGAGGCACAGAGTGGTGAGTGTGTGGTCAGTGATGAAGAAAAAGAGGAGAAGAAACTGCATCTGTGCATATATTTGAATGTGTGTTACCTGCACACACAGCTGCTGCATAGAGGAATATCAAAAGCCAGGGGAAACCTCTCAGCGGACTCATTCCTGTTCACACATAAATCACATACGCAGTCACCGTGAAATACAGCATCTATAGTGCTACACCGCTGCACAATACAAGCAGGACTGCTGCTGAGAAGATAGAAGAAGAAGAAGGAGATAAAGAGGGAATTAACCTTGCATACCTGCGTGCTCCTCGCTGTTCAGCCTTTCTCCACGTTTAGAAATCACGGCTGGTAGGCTCGTCCCTGCTGCAACTCCACAGGGGCTGTGATGGAATGTCTGTCTCCTGGTCCTCTTCCCTTATTTCCTTGTGTCCTTATGTCCTTCTCACTGCTTCCTCAGTAATTTGTTGTCCGAAACAAGCAGGGAAGGGGTTGGTGAGAGGGAAACTTGGTGTGAAGAACATGCAGACAGCTCTGTTAGTTCTGTAAAAAGTTCTAAAGTGGTTATGTATTTGTTTGAGTGTGTGTGTGTGTGTGTGTGTGTGTGTGTGTGTGTGTGTGTGTGTGTGTGTGTGTGTGTGTGTGTGTGTGTGTGTGAGAGGCAGGAGCGGGAGCCATATATTACCCGTCTGTCTGGCGATGAACTGGGCTGCATATCTCCCAGCGAGAAACCCAGCTGGATGGAAGGAACTTGTGCATGTGTGTACGTGTATGTGTGTGTTGACGTCTCGATGCAGGTTTCCCAGACACATCATTTACACTCTTCACTCTCCAAACTGAGGCACACACATAAACGTGCACTCACACATTGATAGACACACACACACACGCACACTGGCTGCCCAAGTTTTTCCAATATTTTAGGAGCTAGAAAAACTGGCATCACTGTTAATCCCTGGTGAAAATGAAAGGCTTGATGTATGTGTGTGTGTGTGTGTGTGTGTGTGTGTGTGTGTGTGTGTTCTTAGGACTGATTACTCTTGATGTCTGCAGAAGATCGTGAGGTAAAGATGAGCAAGCTGATGGAATTCAAAAACATCTACCCCCATTGGGACCATCCTCTCTTTCCTTTCGCTCTCTTTTTCTTCCATCAATTTCCCACTTACCTCCTCCCCCATCTCTCTCTCTCTCTCTCTCTCTCTCTCTGTTAATCTCTCTGTCTTTCTCTCTCTCTCCGACTCTCTTGCTCTTCTGTTCGGTCGTCTCCCTGCTGAGTCAAAGAGGCATCATCATCCTGAATCATATTTTCCATCTGTAGCCTCCACTTGTGGAATAATGAATCTCACAGATGTGTGCACATGTGCATGCGCCCACACGCAAGCGCCTGTGCCCATACAAACACACACAACTCCCCCACATCCAGATACCTATAAAAACATCACAATGAACAGAACAGACACCATGTTTCCTCCTGGAGGTGGTTCAGCGGTGGAGGCAGAGAAAGCAGGTGCTGTCACTGCTCCGAGAAGCACAAAAAGCCCAAAAAGTAATAAGATCTGAGGGATATAAAAAGGTAAAGGCTTGGGTGAGATTGCTTGGCAAAGTCCAGCGTGACATTCTTGGACTGATATGCCGTGTGGAAGGCACACTCTGTTCTGGGATCTGTCTCAAAGTCTTTGACTGTCAGTCTTCCCCTGTGTTTATAGAGAGAAAACAGAGGGCACCTCGCTCGCTGTATCACAAAACTGAAACTGACTGAAGGTTGCGTGGCTATCGTTTGCTGCAGACAGACCTGCAGAATACTTTATGCAATCAGGCAGCTTAAGAAAAGCTGAGGTAGAGTTGTCCGCAATTGCCCCATTTCTCTGAAAGTAACCAGACCAGAGATCTTAAAGGGCTTTTGCATTATGCTCTAAGCCCTCCGCTGTGAGCAGCAGCCCTCAGGCGGGCCCAGACAATATCCTGCAATTGCACCACCTCTCTTTAAGCATGTAGTGGTCAGAGAATTACATGGGCTTAAAGTAAAAGGATTTACATGGAAGGATGCACAGTAACGCAATAATGGAGAAGGTCGGGGACAAAAGGTGTCAGAAGACAGAAAGGCTGGCAGGCGTATCATGAGCTGGATATGCTGAGTGGTGGAGGAAGTGTTCAGATAATTTAAGTTAATTTAATTTAAGTAAAACTGACACAGTGAAAATAATAAGCTCTTAGTGAAAGTCCTGCATTGAAAACGATACTCAAGTCAAAGGTACAATCAGAAAAATGTAGTTGCAGTATTAAAAGTAATCAGTGCATAATAAATGTCCCTTTTGATTGTAATAGTATTATATAATTTATGAATGGCTGCACAATTAATTGCAATTTTAGTCAAAATTGCGCTATAGACAAGCACAATATCCAAAGGCATGATATTTGCTAGAGGCAAATATTTGCATGAGGCTTTTTCCCTCCAATATCAGGAATTCCTCCACAATTTAAATATGGTTAAAAAATAATCGCACAATTTAACCATGCAGCCCTCATTATATCATTAATATGATAAAACTCGTGCATTAATGTAAAAGCAGGATTTTTCAGTTTCGGTTGGTTGAGCTTGTTTTGTATTATTTCGACTGCAACTAATGATTACTGTCATTATGGATTCATCTGCTGCTAAACTTCCTAATGCATCAATTCTTTGGTTTGTAAAAAAAAATCAGAATATAGTAAGAAATGCTGTTGGGGAAAAAAATGTGACAGCTTTACCATGCTTTGCTCTGTCTCACCAGCAATACAAAGCTCAAAATCATAAATAATAATAATAATAATAATAATAATAATAATAATAATAATAAAAAGGAAAAGCAGCAAATCCTCCAATTTGAAAATCTGGAAACATATCAAAATAGTTGGCAATATTTTTTTCAGTTTTAGGTGCATTTTTATGAGTAAAAAAACATTCACATGTAGCTGCATGCATTACCTTAATCAAGTCAAATGTATTTAGCATTTATTAATTAGCATATTAAAGCAGTTGACCAAAGGGATGCACAGACCAGAGCATTAAAGATATAGGGACTTGCAAAATAAACATTTGCTTGCTCAGCTGCATGATGATGTAAGAGGGATGCTGATTCACAAAACGCAGCAGCAGACAGAGGGTCTGTCCCAGGAACAGCCACTGAGGGTCAGTAGAACAGGAGAGGGGCATGAATCCAGTTAGCAGATCATCCTATTATTCTGCAGATTAGCCTGCAACACACACGCATACAGCACAGCGCCTCTCTGGGATTTGTAGTCCAGAATCATGCCATTCAAATTTTAACTCCCCACACATGAAAGCCTCTATATATCAAAGCTTTTTTTCTGCTGGATTCCAAGCCTGACCACACAGTGAGGTGATGCATCCTTTCTATAGCCACCTGTAGTCATTCTCGACCTCCCATCGTGCTTCGCGGCGCCCCGGGCGGGCAGCCTGTGAGGAGGATACCTGCGAGGTGTGCAGGAGGAGGTGACGCAGCGCCTGACACTGCAGGGTCAGAGCGGAAACCGGGCGCAGCGCTCGCTCGAGGCTTTGCACAGCTCAATTAGCGTGACACACTTTCCTCTGTGATCACCTGGCTTCCGCCTGGTCGCTGGACACAACGGATTATGCCCTCTAACCTAGACAGCGCAGCTTTCATTAGGTAAAGAGGAGCGGGGTTTTCTTTTCCTTTTTACGCACAAAGCAGAAAAAGTGACCATGACTGTGGACGGAGACATGGCAGGGTTCACCCCCCAGAAGGAGATCGTGTATAACGGCCTGCTGCCTTACTCCAGCCGCTTGGACCGGGAGGCCACGGAGCTGCTGGCGGAGATCAAAGCGAACCTGTCCAGAGCAGTCCTCCTCAGAGAGCTGTGGCCCGGGGTCGCTTTCTGGTCCAGGAAACTCTTCTCGTAAGTGTTGAAGCCAGGCTGGCCCTCCGGATACAAGCAGGACCATAATTACTCACTCAGGAATCATTTTAATGCTCTATACAGCAGCTCATTTGGGCTCTAAGGTCATTTTGGAGGCTATTTCATTCATGACTGTGCAGTCAATCACAAAAAATATAACCAAAAGCCTGACAAATCATCACAGAGCTGCATAAATACTTTTCTGGCACAGTAGCAACATAAACAAATTGAATAAGCTTCATAAAAGCTTAAAAGTGCAATAATATTTGTCAAGTGTCAATTATTTTAGATTTACATGAGACTGAGTGTCAGCAAGTGGTTACAGCGACAATAAATGTTAACTTTAAAACTTGAAATATTCATTATTAGGTCTCCAATAGTCTATTGCACTTAAAGAAAAAGGGAATAAAGAACCACAAATAAAAGCATAAAAGGCATCAATTGGCCCAACCTGCCACATTATGCATCTTCTCATGGTTTTCATCATGGTTTTGTTTCTCTTTTTGGTCATTTTGTGTCATTTTGTGGTTATTTTGTGTAGTTTCTTGCTCGTCCTTGTAGTTGTTATGTGTCATTTTGGTTTCGTTTTGTGCCTTTCTAGTTGTTAAGTATCTCATTTAAGTCATTTTGTGTCTTTGTTTTGGTTGTTTGTGTTTCTTTGTGGTCATTAGTTTCCGTTTTGGTCATTTTACTTGTCTTTTGTTGTTGTTTTATGTCTTTCTCTGTGGTAATTTTGAATGTATTTCTGTGGTTGGTAAGTGTCTCTTCAAGTGACATTTTTGCAGGTGAAGGCTAAGGGCCCCTAACACTGTGATCCATGATCATGGCAGTGGTGGGAAAAGTACTCATGCAGACCCTTTACTCGAGTAAAAGTAGAAATAACATAGTCTTAAAATACTCCATTACAAGTCCTGAATTAAAAAATGTACTTAAATAATTAAAGCAAATGTACTCGTGCATAATGAGACACTTCTAAGTGTTAAATTGTCATAGAATATAATATTATTCTGCTTTCATCACCAACAGATACTTGTAGGAATATTTTAATATTTAACATTTAACAATGATTTTAGATACTTTGGTTTGGTTAGTAGGACAGTTTTCATGAGGAAAGTAACAGTAAGTTAAGTGCCAAATAAATGACCTGAAATGTAGCATTAAATGTCAACACTACGTCAGTACATTACTTGAGTTAATGTACTTAGTTACATTCCACCGCTGATCAACAGATTATTTATATAGGAGAATAAAGAGTATCAGGTCATCATGCAACTTTAAATAAATTCTGGACTCTGTCTGCTTGGCATCAACTCCGATTCAATTAGGTTAATCAAGGTTTCATGTTGAGACACTGGAGCCAGGACCGACTTAAGGATGCTTTAAAAGCTCATGTGCACTGAACTGCCCCTGGTCTACCAGTCCATTCAGGTTGGGCGGACTCAAGGAGTCCAATCATGTATCCTTAGACACTGCCGAAGCTGTGCACTTTTTAAGAATATGGGTCAGCTGCAGGAAGCAGCCGTTCACTCATTCACTGCTCACCTGTCCTGTCTGGTCCTCCCCCCCTCAGGTTTCTGAAGCTGTACGGCCGCAGGTTCAGCAAAGAGGACCACATCCTCTTCATAAAGCTGCTCTATGAGTTAGTCACGCTGCCGAACCTGGAGCCTCACATGATGCAGAGCTACGCCAGGCTGCTCATCCAGCTCCTCAAGTGGGTTTGAGACACAAACATGCACACACACAAAAACACAAACACACACTCATGCATCAGGGATATGTGGTGCTGCTCAGCCTCAGGGACAAGTTGACGAGCTGAGACATCTGGATCAGAGAGTGGAGAACCGCGTTAATAAAAGAAGCCAGTTGAGGTGGTTCAAGCATTTGATCTGGACGCCTCCCTGTGGACCCCGGGGCAGACCTTCCTCATGAGGGATCACATCTGGCCTGGGAATGCCTCAGGATCCCCCAGGAGTAGCTAGGGAACTGGGGAGAAGCATGTTTACATAGCCTGCAGCTGGATAGATGTCATAATATACAATATATATGAATATAAATAAGTTTATGATGAATACATCATGCAAAATGCTAAAAGTCAGGTGTGACAAGCAATGACATCTTTTTATAGCGATGCAATCTTTTTTTAGACGTTAGAAAGCTGCAGCCTCTCTTGTCCTTTTGTATCCTTTAGTATAATGAGATCAGTGAGCAGCCCGGCTTGGTAAACATCACTGCGCTACAAGTGGTATACTGATGCCGAGTCTCATGACGTGTTAAAGTGGATTTTTCACTTACCTCTTTGCCATTTGGATTGCTGCCATCTGGAGCTTTTAAACAACCTGCAGACTTGAAAACAAAAAAAGTAATTTAGAAAGCACTCAGAGAGCAGATACCTCCGTGGAGGCTGCACAAGGCTCGGAATGCGTCTGTTTAATTATGGGAAATGTTGCATCTGCGTCAAAATAAACAAACATACAAGAAAGTGCGTTGGGGTAATTCATAAGAAAATAGCACACTTTTAAAAAGAGCTCAATCTTAAAATTTCTAGCAGTAAAAAAGTTCTAAATGTAGCTGGCAATGTTAAAGTTTTAATAATTAGAAGTTCAGAAGAGAAATCTTTTTGGTAGAAAAATATCTAAAATGTGACATTGGGCCTCTGCAACTAAACATACTCTTAGCCAGGAGCAAGCAGCCAAAAAAGATTAGGGTTTTAAAAGCTTAAAGGGATAGTTTGGACTTTTAAAAGTGGGGTTGATTGAGGTACTTACCTCATACAGTACGTCAGTGTGTTACCTGCAGTAGATGGAGGTCGGCACCATTTTCTGATGAGTAACTTATGCTCTTTTCTATGCTCTCTTCAAAGCCACCAGACTCCTTTAACAAACCCATCTATTTTACCTTGCAAAATATAGGGAACTCCCGCTCCTTCAATTGATTAGTTTATTTGTTTTATTGTGCGACTATTGTTAGTCTGAACTAACCATTTAAATTACCGAAGTCACACAAAAACAAACGAAACAACCGAGGCAGCGGTATATATATATATATATATATATACATATATATTTTGAAGGCAAAAATTTATTTTGCTGTTGCCCCCGTCAAATTTTTTTTTATTTTGCTGTTGCCCCCGTCCACAGAAATACATTACTCAGCTTCTGTGCCGGAACTCCTGCCCACTTCTCCAAACTGGAGGTGTACCGACCACCATCTTCGATAAGAAAAAGACTGACTATAAGATTAAGATTTCAACAGCAAATTGGATAGCAAAATAACAATAAGTAAATAGCAGTATAAACTAGAAATATAAGAAATGTATTAACAAATAAACAAGTAAAAGTATTAACAATTAGTAGAAATATATTTTTTTAAAAGTTAAATAAAATAAAACATTTAAGAACATTATATACAATGTATACAGAGTCAGCAGTTGGATATGGACCACTGCAGAGAGGATATTGCACATTAAATTACATTTTAAAAAGTGTTCATAGTGCAGTGGTTAGGCCTGTCACGATAACACATTTTTTTGGACGATATATTTTCCCAGAAACTATCACGATAAACGATAGTATCATAAGCATAATAACTACATACTTTTCCAGAGCAATGAATTTTTAAATCTCAAGAATATTAAACATTGAAATTGAAATGTGTAAAAGAAATATTAAAATATCCTAGATAAATAAAAACTAAATAAATAAACTACAACCAAAACAAATAAAATAGACTTTCAGGCTCTGTTAACAAAAACATGCACTAAGATAATCATTATGTATTATATTACTTTATTATTAAAATAGCATAAGCAGCTGGAATGGCTGCTTGGGAAATATATGGTTGTTTTTTTTCCTGCACAAACAGTCACGTATGTAAACGACAATATATTGAGTCCAGAAAAAAACTATTATGCCCATTTTTGAACAATAAGTCAATAAAATAATTATTGTGACAGGCCTAGCAGTGGTAGATAAGTACCTCAAACAACCACACTCCAAAAAGTCTGAACTGTGTTTTTCCTTATCTATAAAAATACATGTCATGAAGTAAAAAGTACAATATTTCTTTCTGAAACAGTGAAGTAAAAGTAGCATAAAACAGAAAAACTTGAGTAAAATACCTCTGAATAGATCAGTACAGTAAGTAGAGTTTGAGTTAATGTACTTTGTTACTTGCCAAGTAAAAAGGACAGTGAAGTATGTTGGCCTAATAGTACATTTATTACCCTTTAAGCTCTGACCTCTTAACTCCCTGTGCAAATCAGATCATCCACTTCTCCAGCGGCTGCAGGATATTCTCCACAACGGCCACATTCATCACTTCCACTTTGCCCTCAAGTTGTTTCCATGATTTTCACATCCATCACAAATCAACATCTTAATGTAGATGTCATATCTCTGAGTGTTTTCCATTAGATGAAGAGAGAAAGATCTGGGCTAACCGTATATTAAGTGCCAGGTCTCACAGCTGAGGGATGAATTTGATACTTAACATCACGCATCAGCTCTCAATTGGCTTCTTCTTCTTTCTTTTTTTCTCTCTTTTCTCTTCCCTCGCATTTCAACCGTCATTTCCCCAATTGTCTCTTCTTTCCTTCATTTTTTAAATCTCCCCAATGAGAGTCTGTTCCATAGCTGTTAGATGAATGAGAGAGGAGACGACAAGAGGAATGTGAGGCTGTGGAAACTGTGCATATCCTTCAGTGCGGGGACTCTCAACCTTTCTGTGGGGTTTATTCCTATAGAAATAGTGATTTTCAACAAAAGATTACAAAGAAAGCAATGTGAAAGTTCCTCAGGAGGATGTAGCTGCTCTGCTTTAAAGCTTATAATAAAGTGCTCATCAGTTAGTGTGCAATTTAAAAAGCTTAACAGGGCGTTTGAAACATCAAAAGTGAGATTAAAAGGTAACTTCATTGCTTGCAAAAAGCCAGATATGTCTACTTTCAGACCTTAACCTCCTGCATTTGTTTCTCCGGAGACCCTTTTAGAGGTGGGTTGTTCTGTATTTTCTACCAGCTGAGTCTACACCTGCAAATTACCAACGTCTGCAGCTGTCAAGCCAGTTATGCTTTATTGAATACAACGAATCACAGAGCTGTGTTTGCACACATGTCTGGAAGTTGGCAGTCATCACATTGAGCGCAGCCTGTGAGGTAGTGACTCATTTACCCACAATTACAGACTCCTGTAGACACCCTGGAGTTTCTCACCTCCACACTATAACCATCATATTGTCTCAAGTGTTTGTATTTTTTAGAAAGGTTTAGAGTCTGACCAATATGGGCTTTTGCAGGCTGATTTTACAGCGGGAAAATTCATCGATTACCGATATGGTGGCCGATATAGTAATTTTTTGAGCTGGAATAAAACCTTTTTTTATGTGGATTGTGCACTGATTTTTCACCAGTCTGCAAATGTACCCACAGAGCAACTTTCTCACACTATTATTTAATAAAGAAATGTATTAAAAATAAGAAAATAACGAATAAATAGCTAAATAAACATCATTACTATTCAGTTTCAGTCAGTTGCTATAAAAAAAAAAAGAAATACCATTTCTAAATCATTCAAAACAACATTTCTGCACTATAAATTGTATTAAAAAGTTTTCATAATGGCACTGGCAGACAGCATATACACTGATACTGATATCTGTCAACCGATCTATCTGTCGAACTCTAGGAAGGTTTAGATATCAAAGAACCTGAATCCTCATAAACAGGCCGGATAGACAATAATTAGCTTCATTTGTGCCAACAGGAAGAAGGAGCTGCTGTCAAGGGATGATCTACAGCTGCCCTGGCGACCCCTTTACGATCTGTACGAGAGGGTCGTCTACTCGAAAACTGAGCACCTTGGACTCATCTGGTTCCCCAAGTATGTGCCTTTAAGTTGTTGCTTTTCACATGGCATTTCACACCTTGGCAACAAAAAATGCTCAGAGGAAAGTCAGGTGGCGTAGTATAATAAGCCAATGGATGCATCAAACACACATTTGCACGCAGAAGATCACTGTTTGGGGTCACGTGTGAACTAAAAGTCAATACTGGCTTATTTACATTAAGTACTAAACCATATTTACAACATTAGCTGTTAAAACTGTGACTGTGCATCTGTTGGGAATGAGAATGGGTGTTAAATGACTTGAAATATGTAAGACATAACACACAAGATGACTTTAAAAGTGGCATGTTGTGTGTGTGTGTGTGTGTGTGTGTTGTGAGAAGTCGTTACACTGTTGTTACTGTGCATGTACTTCCTGTCAATTTGCTTGTTTCATACCCAGTTTATTTTATTTTTAGAGTTACTGCCAAGCTTAACCTTACCTTAAGTACCTGCATTGAAGAAAAAGTTTGACAATTTTGGAAATATGCTAATTTGCTTCTTGCAGAGAGTTAGATGACAAGATTGGTGCCACTTGTGCATATAGAGCAAATATGATGCTACAGCTAACTTAGCTTAGCATGCTCCAGCTAACTTAGCTTAGCATAAAGACTGCACACTTTGTCCAAAATTAACAAAAGCAGTTTAGTCAGCTGTAAAGAAAGCATAGGCATATCTTTGCTTTGGTATGGCTTTATCATAATTCTAGTTCAAACTCTAAACTGAAACAGTTGTTGTTACAAGGGTGAGTGTGAGTAAGCAAGGAAAGGACTCAGACAGGGACAGTTCAATACATTTCTGACAAAAGTGCAGATTCACAAGCTTACTAGCATGGGTAGAAAGACCAGACAGAAGCAACTGACCATCCACAGGTAACCAGAAGGTGCATGCAGGCAGGTAGCAGGACTCAAGAACAGAGGCAGGAAACCAAAAGACATGAAGCACAAAGTGGAAGACTGATGAATGAGAGTCATGTAACTGGTAGTCAGGTGACAGGGAGCAGTGGGAAGGCCTGAGGCCACCTGGTGGACAGGTAGAGAATAGCAGGTCTGTAGGATAGGAGCTGAGCCCTCTTCTCATTATTTCTCATCTTAGGCCCTTTGCATTTTGTTCTGACATCTTATTACTAAGTGATTAAACGAAAGAGCAGTGAACAGGTTGATTAACGATGTTAGCTGCAGCCTGAACGTCGAGAGTTTTATCCTGGGGCAGGGCATGTGGATCTCATAAGATAGTTAAAGCAGGATTCCTTCACAAACTCTCACACACCCCCTCTCTCTGCTTGTTTGCAGCTCAGTGGACCACATTTTGAAGGCTTTGATCAAAAGCTGCAGACTGTAAGTCTCATCCTCTGTGATCATGTAATTTGTGCGGCAGGATAATGCGTTGCTTTGATCTCCGCTTGAGCTGCGTGTTGTAGATCAATGTGTGTATTTGTATCTCCAGTCTGTCTTTGCTTGTCTGCATCTATTTGTGCTCACGTCTGTCCTTGCTGTGCATGTGTGTGTGTGTGTTTGTGTGTGTGAATTTCCCAGGTATTTCCCCGCGTCGTCAACCAAAGAGATGCTGGATGAGTGGCGCCCCCTGCTGTGTGTGTTTGACATGGTGATGCAGAAGGCCGTCAGCAACATGGAGCTGTTTCTGCCCACCATCATGCCCCCGGAGGAGCACAGCCAGAGCTTCCTGTAAGTGGGCCAGCTTGGAGGGGTCTGTTCGGAAGCTCTGCCAGAGCTAACACAAAGGGTTTATAAAGTTTTCAAAAAGCACCTTTTGTTTATTTATAGGACGATCTATGCCAGCAAGAAAAAAGAGATAGACTATGTTGCATTTTTTGGTCCTGAGATGAAGTTGTTCTTAATACCTTCCAGTATTTTGCTTGGATCCAGTGAGCGTGCAGCTCATGCATAACCACATTTTCAGGCTTTACACCTCTGCACCTGGGAGATCCAATAAATAATTCTTTCTGCGTTAGGAGTCTCCCTCCTCTTCTTGTTTTCGTGTAATATTTTGCTGCCTTGGAAAACCTTTGCCCCTCGTCTCTCCGCACCCTTCGTGGTGGTGTTCCAGCTACCAAGCCTCTTCACAGCGTCCGCTGCATTCTTCACTGTGTTTGCTCTTTCACAAGCTATTTGTCTGGATTTACTCTTGGATTCATCAGCAGAATCCGCACAGTTTCCACAATACATCATCTTTAATACTCAATTTTTCCGCTTCAGTTTTTCTCTCTTTGCTCCAGAATTGTCAAGGGAGGGAGTGGGTTCATATTTTGGGGGGGGGGGGGGGGATTGGAGATAGATGAGGGGAATTCTGCTTCAGGTGTGTGTGTTAAACTATTTTTTTTGTGTGTTATCAGGTTGTGGTTTGAAGAATTAATGAGTCTTTGGGTGTCGGTGCAAAATCAGCCAAGCTGGGAAGGGGTGAGACACACACACACGCACAATATTTATAGTATTTTGTGGAGCAATTTCTTAATTGTTTGACACCAAGTTCACAGTTCACAGGCCTGAAAGTCTTTATGCACAAAGTTAAATGAAATTGAAAGTGAATAAAAATTCCACCTCTCAAATTTCTGTATAAATCTACAACTGCAAGTGGTGGGGTTTTAGAAACATTTTCAAATGATTGGGCAATGAATCATATAGCTCTCCAGTTTCCTAAAAACGGATGAAGTAATTTGGAATGACACACATTTCCCCATGATTGAAATGTTGAAACGTTGTTGAAGTATTGCCGGTTTCCACTCGGCATGCAGATAAGATTTTCCATTTGAGCCTCTGCTCTGCAGCCTCCTGTCCTGAAGCGGCCTGCCTGTGCACACTTCTTCTTGAACATCTCTTCTTCTGTTTTTTTTTCAAAATGGCTATATTTAATTCTTGGAATGACTTCCTTCAATTCTGGGAATGTTCTTTAAACTTGCAGTGATTGTTTGTCTGATGTTTTCTCTTAGCACCTAGTGAACCTGTTTGCTCGCCTCGCCAACGATAACATCGGCTACGTGGATTGGACCCCTTATATTCCCACAGTGAGTCATTAGAAGGATTATTTGGATGCAGCACTGTGTCTGTTAATGTATTTTATCTGGGCCTTGTGATGGGAAACTCTCCACTGTCTGTGTGTTTAGATCTTCACCAGGATCCTGCGCAGTCTGAACCTTCCAGTCGGGGTCAGTCAGATCGTGGCACCGCGATACCTCACCAACTCTTATGACATCGGGCACTTGGTTTTGTGGATCACGGCACTTCTGGTACACACTTTTTCTCTGCAAAACACATTAAAAAACACATTTTTCATTGCTGCGTAATTATGGTTACTTGAATCCCTGCAGGGAGGAGCAGGAAACCCTGCACAGAAGGAGCTGACCTGCCTCTTCAACAGCATCGCCTCCTTCTACCATCCCTCCAATCATGGTCGCTGGCAGGTGAGCCTCTCTCTCTCTCTCACACACACACACACACACACACACACACACACTCTCTGAGCAAGTTCTGTGCACATTTTCAGCTGCCGGCTGTCACACTCCTTTGATTTATAACCTGTAATGGTAACAATAATGAAATGCACAATTGCCGGAGAAAAGAGCCTTATCAGAGATCTGTTTACGGCAGACTGTGCGAATGTGTGTCTGGGTGATAACGCTAATGTGTGAATATGTGTGTGTGTGTGTGTGTGAATGTTTGTGTGTCTGCAGGGCCGTCTGATGCGGCTGCTTCAGCGGCTCCCGGCGAGTGTTGTGCGCCGCGTGCACCGGGAACGCCACGCCGCCCCCAGCTGGATCACGCTGGTTCCTGAGTGTCAGAAGCTGACTGATGAAGACTTGCAGGAGTTCACCCGCAGCATCATCGGCGCCGTCCTGCTGGCCATGTTCAGGTATTGCACACAGTAATAACTTACCTTTTTTTTCTGGATTTAATCTTACAAACATTACTTAATACTTTATGACTTTGTTACGGACACATAAATCACCATTGCACACTAAATTATTCAGAAAATATATACAAAATACCATAAAAAAATACCATATAATTGCCATTATTAGAGTCTTGATATCTTGAATCTTGATGAAGATCAGCAGTTCATTAAACAGTCGTGGAAGGGTTAAGCTTCAATCAGTGCAAGAAATGATTTATCTTGCAGTCATCACAAGCAAAATATGAAGAACATAACATTCATCTGTGGTAAACCAGTGATCAGGCAGCACATCCAGTAAAAATAACAGCGGGTCATTTTTCCAAAATCCTTTCTCCAGATCGTTGGTTTCATGTGCTTACAACTGTCATTCACATTTATTTTTAGATTTTTGATTTTACTGATCCTGCTTTTTATTTTTAATTGAAATTGAAAGCTTTTTTCAGTTAATTGTGACACCCACAACTGCAATACATGTGCAATTTCATGTCAAAAAGACAGCAAACTGCAGCTAAATACAAACTAAAGCACCAGAGTCTCCACAGTTTGGATGGAAAAACAGAAAATACCATTTTTTGCAGACAGGTGAGCGCACCAACATGTACAAACATTTGGCTGCCAGCATCTATAGAATCACAAAAGGGCATTATATAACAGGGTTCTAAATGCTCTAAAAAAAAAGAAAGTAGCTGCTGAATTTGAACGCATATTAGCTTGTGCAGACAGCTTGCAACTCTGTGTGTGGAGATATTTATCATCTAAGAAATCATTGTAAATATCATGGCCAAGATATTTAATCTCATGACACACTTTAATAGCAATGCCCGATATTTACAGCCGTGTTTCAGCATTAAAGATATGGTGACTTGAGGATTATAACACATGTACACGCCCCACATCCACTCTTATATATACATAATCCCACATATACACACATATTTATATTATATACACTTAACATGTACATTTAAATATCTGTACATGCACATACACAATATGAGATGATTCAAACTTTACATAACATGATTTCGCCACCAGTGTTACAGACAGTTACTACAAATACAGTATTATTCAGCAAGTGATTTATTTATAGAGTTTCTTTCAAAGCAATAAGTGATAAAACAGAAGTAAGAGGAGATAAAGAAAGAGGCATAATAAACAACAGCATAGAACAAATTAATGCAACATAGCAGAAAAATTAAAGTGGAAAAAGTAAAATCACAATAATAGAATCAAAGAGAAGAGAGAGATTAAGAGAAACCCAAAAATACAGAGAAGCCGGTCTGTAAAAATAGGATGTAAGATGACATTTAGAAACAAAGACAAGTGCAAATCGACCTTGTGCTAAGTGGGAAGGCCGATAGAAAGTATTTCTACTCAGGCAGGAATAGACACCAATGGTGTCATTGTGGAGGAAGGTGTGAGCTTTCTGTTGCACAGTCACAGCCGGTGGTCTTGTTAATCCACATTTAATGACCACGTTCCTCCAGACGTCCAATTTTTTGAGCCAGAACTGTGGTTCTCAAATAGATTGGGACTTATTTCTCATGATTTCTTCTTTTATAATACCTCACATTAATCTGTTTTATGTGAACAATAATGTCCCTTTTACACCAAATATCGCAGCTACCAGTAATTAAGTGATCGGCACTGCAAATATGGCTGAAAAATGACGGATTTGGAGACATGTAACTCACTTTATTAACATTATTTTAGCAGCATTTAAATACCTAGTGGTTAGTAGGGGATTCATATAAAAATACAGATTTTGAAATGTAGTTGAAACAACAGTTATATGGAATTTTTACATCCAAAAAACTGCACTTTTTAGCCAAATGCAGGGCAGTTTTAGCAGTTTTGACAAGTATCATAACGGTGTCCTGGCTAACAGGTATGTAACAGTCATTTTAAACATTATTCCAGACTGCCATTAAGCTGTAGGAGCTTTCAAAACATTTATTTATTTGTTTATTTTTTTAAATGACAAATTCCTGGTGGGTACACTCTCTGTCATCTGGTTTAAAACTCCAACAATCCTTGATAGCTTAATCAGGGCAATATTTCCTTATTTTACAAAAATGAACAGGATGTTTTTCAGTAACTGGAAGCAAGAATTGTTGAATATTTCTTCTTTTTCGTTACTACGTGGAACGTCCTGCCTAGCTACATTAGATATTGTTTTTTAAATCTTTTTCTTCTTCCCTTTTTAGTACTTTTATGTTTCTGCCTTTCAATATTTATTAGTGTTTTTATCTTGTTTTTAAGGACTTTATTTTGCCTCTTTTGGTTTGTAATGCTGTACTGTGAAGCACCTGAAAGGTGCTGTACAAATAAAGTTATTATTATTATTTGAATCATTAGATCAGAATATTTCCATGGATTCAGAAAGTACAAAAACTACATTAATGTAGACTAATTGATAATTTAATGATCTTTTATTCTGGTGACAAAAGCAGCTTGTTGCACATATGTACCTGAGGTTATCAATTATTTATGATAATTTGGCTGCACTCAAAAATACACCATATGTTCAGTGCAGCATTTTTCAATATGGACTTACTGTGTCACCAAGTCAGGAGTCCTCAGCATTTTTCCAGCGTGGACAACCCTTGTTTCAGCTTGTTTAGTAATATATAGTATGTTATAATGATACTTAATAAATATTTTTGGGGACAAACAGGACCTGAATTTTCAGGTAATCAGGTCACCAGAGTTTCAACCTACACAACACCATTATCAGAGTTCATTGGGTTGCTGCCATGGCAACATGCCATTTGACTCAGTGCCAGACAGTTATCCAGCAATCTCTGTGTGTGTCAGTAGACCTCAGCAACACTAATCTGGACAAAGACAGGTCGTCTGTGATTATCCACCTGTGTGTGCGCGCGCGCGCGTGTGTGTGTGTTGTCATTATTGACGCTGCACTGTATGTTGTTTATCTGCCCTCTTGTGGTGATGTGCAGTAAAACCGGCAGTACCGATGCAGCCTACGCTCTTCAGAACTTGGCTCTGCTCACACCAGAACTCGCCATCCCGCCTGTACTGGAAAAGTAAGTTTGTAAGAGATATCTGGCACATTAATGTACCATCAAATAACATTTAAAAATATTTCATCTTGCTCTAAGTTAAGTAATTTGGGGGCTTGTTGGGGATGTACGGATTAAAGTATCTAAGTTTGTATTTGGGTATATTTTAGCAAATTGGCACCATTAAAAGTATGCAGAATTAGCAGTTATCAGTTTTTGTTTGCAATGTACCCATGAATTTACAGACAATTATCTGTGGATTACTATTATTCTGAAGGAAACTTTAAAAGTGATGTTTCTCAGGCAAGCTCTGGAGTCATAAGAAGCCTTTTTTGTTTTTAAAACAGTTTATTTGCAATGGTCAACATCCTTTAAAATATTCTTATACATTCTCTTAATTTTCAGGAAAGTTAAACTTTTTCCACAAATGTTCTTAACCAAAGAACATAAAAAAAAAATAGATCAATTAACAAAATGCAAAGTGAGTGTGCAGAACAAAAATCTAATTCAAATCAATATTTGGTGTGACCACCCTTCAAACCAGCATCAATTCTTCTAGGCATCTTTGCACACCTGCCTACTTTTGCACAGTACTATATATCATCTAAATTTGATGTTTAGTTTTCATGCATTTTAATTTGTTTGCATATCACTTCCTGCAAGATGCCCAATAATATCCCCAGGCAATGCACTGTATGTCACACTAAATCTAAAAATAAGTGCATCCAGTATGTGTGCTCATGTCTCAGAAGAGGTAACAGTGTAAGCAATCAGGAACCAAGGGGTTTTGAAGTGCATTAATTGCGTGCTGCACCTGCTGACAGTGTTGACAAAGTGGGCCGAATCAATGACCAAACTACAATAATTACCTTCCAGTTGTTTTCAGAAAATGCACATGTACCTCTTCACCCTTTCAGCTCACTTCATTCTGTTATTTACCACTTCATATTTATGTGTGTAGGCCCCACGATACGATTTTTATCCCGATACTTGAGTCACAATACGATATTATTGCGATTTTAAGTATTTTGCGATACAATATATTACGATTTAACTGTTGTATAGTTTTGTCAAATAAGAGAAAAATTCTCAGTCTGTTCATCGCACTTCAGTCTTTTTATTTCTCCACAATGAGAGTCAAACCCACAGACTGACCAACAAAGTCTTCAGTCAAACTGAGCTGAACTGATATCAAACATGTATGGACGACAACAACTGCAGCATTTTAACAAACTTTCCTCAACTTTAAGCTTCACTGCTCTGAATTTTTTTCGAATGAAACATAAAAAAAGCCTAACTGTGCATTGTTAGTTTTGACAACTTCCTGACATGATATCCTGACATTTACATATATGGTGCTTATAGATTCCTCAGATCTTGTAGTTTCATATGATACCAGTATCTCCAGTATAGTGACTAAAAAATGTACTAAAATTTCTAAATATCGGTACTTGGCGGCCACGAATCGATATTATATTGCCATGGAAAAATATGCCGATACTATGCTGTATCGATTTTTTCCCCCACCTCTAGGACCTATGCAGCGATGGAGACCCTGACGGAGCCGCACACGCTCACCGCCACTCTCAGCTGCATGATCGGCATGGCCCGCAGCTTGGTGTCCCCAAACAACCATTACCCAGAGGGCCGCGGACACGTGCTCCCACTGCTCATAGGCTCCCTGCCGGGGGTGGACCCTAACGACTTCAGCAAGTGCATGGTGAGTAATGGATGTGTTGATTAGTAATGAAGAGGAATTGTTAGACAAGTAGACAATACAGCTCCTGCTGATTAAATTCCCCTCTCGTGTACTCTGGTCTGTCCTATTAATAATTCCTGAAAGTGGAATGAATATCTCAGTTTGAAGAACTTGCAATTACCGAGGCTCAGTCCTCAGTTTCTGCTTGGATTGTAAAATGGATTGCTTTTCTTTCTTGGTGTGCTCATTGTCTCCAGACTACATTAATCCATCACCCCAAAGTGAATTGATACATTTGAAAAAGTTATTCCACCGACATCTGGTAGGTTATTTAACTGGGGCCTTGATCACGTCAGATGATGTAAATTGATCCGTTTCCCGTTGTGCCGCTCTGTCCAGATAACGTTCCAGTTCATCACTACCTTCACCACTCTGGTGCCTTTAGTGGATTGTTCGTCTGCTCCTTCTCAGCACAGCGATCTCTCAGAGGTACACACACAACACACATTAACAATTCAGTCACTAAAGAGATTAAATAAACAAAATATGTACAACATCCCAAGCAAAGGTCTTGCCATCAATCATTCAAAGACATCTTCTTTCTTAGAGAAATAGCTCTGGTTAGTTCAAAGTCTAAAAACAGGGGAAAACAGCTGCTGACTCTGTTCAAAGTTACCAAAATCCAGCTAGAGTGTAAACATATCTAGCATATTTCTGATCGACTGGATAAAAACAGTCGACAAAGCCAGCGTGAAGTCATATTATGGACGTGTTAAAGCCTTGAGTTTGGCATTTTTGCTGTTTCCATCTTGTTTTTTTGGGCGCCCAAAGTGATTTGGCTAAGAGGGCAGTAGCTGTGTTTCCATCAACAAATTCTTATTCCATTTTGAAGATTCCCATGAGAAAAGCTTGATGGAAACACCAAAATTTGATCAAACTTTAAAAAATGCACTTAACTTTTTTCCGCTTCACTTTTTTTTGTCTTTTTCAAAAGAGTTAATGCACTAAACAGGAGATGGAAACTATTTTTTTCAGAATAAGTTCTGACATAGCGAACATTTAACTCACATGACTGATAAGCTGTTTCTGAGCTTCCGAAATATTATAGTAGCCCAATTGAATCCATTTCCTGATTCCAACTGAAATTATCTCCATTTTCTCTCATGGGTGGTCAAAATTGTCCTTTTAACATCTTTTTTGTTGTTTTTGTCTCTCTTGTTCTTTCCCTGTTTACTGACGGATTAGTCTACAGCAACACATTAAACTGCCATCTTCTGACCAAAATACGTTACTGCAGCTTTGTTTATTTGCTCTAAACAAGCTGATGGAAACGTCCATAATTTGCATTTTCTTCAGTGCAACATTTCAAAATTTTGCTTAAAAATTAGCTTTGATTTCGATAGAAACACAGCTTTTTTCCAGCGCGGCAAGGTCAGGCACTGCATAGCAAACGCTAAGTCCATCCATACTTCACTGTGATATTAATTTGCATCCAAAATTTGACCAACAAAAAAACAGGATTAAAACAAAATGTTATTTTTATCCAACTAAAATGTTACAATTAACTTTGAGGAACTGAAAACACTGTCAAAGGGTCAACGCGTTTAGACAAAAACACGTACAGCACCCAAAAACAACTTCATGGCTATTTTACTCTAAAATACGAATATAATTTACAAAACAAACATTTTGCTGTATTGAAGAACACTTTAAACTAGCAACTGAGACCATAAACTCATTTCGGAAAATGTTTACTGAGGTAATAAATCAAGTGAGAAGTATGGTCATTTTCTCATAGAGCTCTATAAAATTATTTTTTGAGACAGTGGAGTCGCCCCCTGCTGGCCATTAGAAAGAATGTAATTTTAAGGGACATGGAGGCTATATCCACTTCTTTTACACAGTCTTTAGTTTTTCCCAAAACGGTGAATTAAATGTTATTTTCTTGACTATTTTAAAATAAAACCAGTTCACATACAGAATCATATTACAGTCTACAATTCCAGTAACCAATCATTTCCATTTCTCCCTCTTAGATTGAGTCAAATCTGTGTTTTGCTTCGGCTGAATTTGAAGACTTCGTTCTCCAGTTTCTGGACAGGTAGAGACAAATTACCAAGTCAAACTGTCACTTAGTAAAGCCTCGTTGTCAACGTCTTGAGTGTGAATGTGTCTCTTTCTGTTTGAAATGCACCGGTCTGCAACGCTGGCTCTGCTGGCCATGTATAACAGCCTTTTTGGTTTAAAAAAAAAAAAAAGAAAAACAGAAATGCTGTTGACATTTTCATCGCTGACAAGTGTATAAGGGTGTGCTTGTGTGTGTGCATATCTGCAGGTGTTTTGCTCTGATAGACAGCAGCACCCTGGAACAGACGAGAGATGAGATGGAGACAGATACCCAGACTCAGCTGGAGAGCCTGGTGGAGCTCGGCCTGTCCTCCACCGTGAGCACCATCCTGACACAGTGCTCCACAGAGATATACAAGGTAGCACACACAATCTATCTCTTTTAAATTAATTAATTAATCTCTGTACTCTAACACTAATTAAACACTTTTAATACAGATCACTAACCTTAAAGCCACATTAAACTAAATTTAAAGCTTCGTGGATGAGATGAACATAAACATTTCTGCCCAAGATCGAAACGTTTTGGTTGGAGATTTATGGTTAACGCTTTATATTAAGGTCCTTGTAATAACCATTAATAAACAAGTAATAAGGCCCTTGTAAGTCCTTACAAGATGCTTATTTACATTATTGTGTGTTTATAAGCTTATATAAGTGTTAATAATGGCATTACATACACCCATGACCCACCCATTATGTCTTTGCCATGCCTTTATTAATCTTTTTTTGTTTGCTTATTGATATTAAAATATACTTTATTGCTCATCTATTATAAGTTAACTATAAGTTAACTATGCTTTTTGCAACTACTGGATCTAAAGCGAGAACAATGGCTTATTACTAGGTAATTAATGGTTATTAAGGACCTTATTAAAAAGCGTTACAGATTTATGTTGGTTTTTTTCAGTTTGAATTGAGCAGAGCTTACATAAACTGAACAATCAGGGTTTAGGGATTTATTAGCATTTGAGTCAAAATGTGACGATAGTTTTGGGGTTATTTGCTTAGTTTTAAAGTGCTCATATTCTTAATTAAAGGCACAATAAGTCATTTTCAAAATTGATAGTTGCTTATTTAGTTATAATAATAATAATAACATAATAATAATCTTTATTTAAAGAGCACTTTTCAAAACACATGTTATGAAGTGCTTTACAAAGGCAAATTAAAAACAGACAGAAACAAAACAGAAACAAAATCAACAGATAAAAGTAATTTTAGTGTAGAAATACCAAGGCGGTCTAATAAGAAAATTACAAGAGAATTAAAAGATAAAAGTATGTTTTGAGAAGAGTCTTTTAAAAAAAAATCACTGACTCAGGCGACCTGAATTGTTATATTATGACTATTTCATGTTAGATAAATGCTTTTAGAGGCTTTAAAGGTTCATATTCAGTCATAATACAAATGTAAACAAAAGGGTAACCATTAAAAATTTGTTTGGCTGATGCATTTGTTCAGAACGGACCCACACAGATTGTTTTATGTATTCCTATTATATTATATTTTTATTATTATTGATGCATTTATGTAACCATATTTTTACTGTCATGAAAGCAGAGCTAATTTTAACTACTTAATATACTGTTATGTGGTTGAATTAATAAAATGCGTAATAATTTTAAATTATTTTTATTTTTTCATGTTAAATCTCGACCTGAAAAGTAACTAAAGATAGATTAAAAAAAAGTACAATATTTGCCTCTAAAATGTAGTGAAGTAGAAGTATAGAGGAACTCAAAATGGAAATACTAAAGTACAAGTACCTTAAAATTGAACTTGAGTAAATGTACTTTACGTTACGTTCTACCACTGACTCAAAACTAAAACTGACAGAAAAATAATCTAAATAATCGTCATGCTAGTCGTCTGTTAAAGATTGTGAATGTCTTTTTCAATTAAGTTTTGATTAATTGCCCAGCCCTAACTTGAATTACACACTAATTAAGCTATAAAAGATGTATGATGCAAATATGTTCACAACTCTAGCTCTTGTGTTGTGCACAGTGTGTGGAAAATCTTCATTTAAACACATTGAGATCTTCCCATCTTTGCCTTGGTGTTAGACGGCGCTGCAGAAGGTGTTTAACTTCGCCACCTCCAACATTTTTGAGACGTGTGTCTCGGGCAGGATGGTGGCTGACATGTGCAGAGCTGCAGCAAAGGTTTGTGTTCAACAGATTTTTATCTCATTTAACTGTAATGTGCTGAGCAGAGTCGACAGATTTGTTGGCTGTCATCTATGATACAAAACCTTTTTTTCTCCATTCATCCATTCCTGTCATACTTCACAGTAATTGCGTCATAATTTATTGTGTGTTATGTTCTTCATTTTGCACATTTTCAGTGTTTGTGGTGGTGTTTGGAGTTCTAACTGATGTCATTTTCTTGTTTCTGCTCGGGCATCTAAATGTGCGTGTGTGTCTGATTGCAGTGTCATCCCGCTGAGTCTCTCCGTCTGTTCGTCCCTCACTGCTGCAGCGTCATTTTCCACATTACCGACAGTCAGTACCACACTGTGTCTGTGTGTAGAGCAGTTTAGTGTGTGTCTGTGTGTGTGTGTGTGTGTGTGTGTGTGTGTGTGTGTGTAGACTAGTTAGTTTGGTAGCATGAGGACTGTACAAGGCCTCTCAGATTCAATGAGTTTGCAGTTAAGACAAATCTTTCTCGTCAGTTTTTAACACATTATCAAAACAATTAAGAGATTTATTAGACCATGTGGACTCTTTAGAGTGTTCTTATACCAGTGATAATAATTTCTTAATTAAACTTTTTTCTGCCTTTAAGCAGCTGGTTGATAAAGTAGTGGGGAAAAGGGACAAAACTGACACATCGGTTCATACAAAGTGAATCTGGTGAATTAAGTTTTGACTTAGTTGACGTTAGTTGATTCAGGAATTGAAGAGAAATGGATAGATTTGTGGCACACTTTTTTCGAATAACATACTGTTTTTGGGTTGGGGGAAGGTATAACCCTAATTGAAAAAAATATATATAAAAATGATTATACCGTGTGGACTATTTTTAGAGTGTTTTTTTTGTATGTGATTATAATCTGTTAATTAAACTTTTTTCTGCCTTTTAGCAACTGGTTGATAAAGTAGTGGGGAAAAGGGACAAAACTGTCATATCGGTTAATACAAAGTGAATCTGGTGAATTAAGTTTTGACTTAGTTGACGTCAGGACTCAGTGGTGTTTAAATAAAAATTTATTAAACTGATACTTTTGTACTTTTACTTAAGTAAAATATGAATGTGGGACTTTTACTTGTAGTGGAGTAATTTCACAGTGTGGTATTAGTACTTTTACTTATGTAAGGGATCTGAATACTTCTTCACCACTGGTTACTACTAATAAGTAATAAAGACGTATAAAAGTACAGCTGAGGCTGATAGGAATTACATGTTGAAGGATAATTATTTATAACAATAAATATATGTTTGACATCAAGGTGGTTCTAACCAAAGAGGCAAAGAATTACCAAAGTTATTACAGGTAATCCTGAGGGGAACACGAATGTCTGGACAAAATTTCACAGCAATCGCTCCAGTTGTTGTTGAGATTTTTATTGTTGTTGAGATATTTCAGTCTGTGTGCTGACAGACAGGCGCACATAGAACCGTGCAGCTGGAGCGACTAAAGCCTGAAATGACCCCAAATTCAGCAAAAAGGAGCTCAGGGGAGCAATACAGTACATGCCTCACCTTATTTATGTGTGTGTGTGTGTGTGTAGATATGGAGCTGCAGAGTGAAGACGAGCTGGATAAGGAGCTGTTGTGGAATCTCCAGCTGCTCTCCGAGGTGAGACGAGGATGCATCACGTCCCAAGGGCTCCAACACAACACAAAATATTAATCCTGCTAATTTATTTTATCTACAGTATTATCCTGAAACGTTATTTAATCTCAGAGCGATTGAAACCTGTGCCGGAGGGGTCGGCATATCTACTTGATTCCATTACAGATCAATTTGTTCCAACAATATTTCGGAGTCAGGTGTCATTTCCTCACTGCTGCTGGAATCTAATTCAAGGTCCTCGTCAAGTGTTTCTGCAAAAAACTCAAATGAGATGCTTAAAAATGAGCAGAACAGGGAGACATTTTCACTTGTTTTTAAAAGCAGGAACATGATTGTGACATTGTATGAGGGGGGGAAAAAATGATGAATAATGACATTTTTTTGCAGCGTGCACCCTCCACGGTCATAAATATGAAGGAGCTTTGTCGTTAACCAGAACATATTGATACCCTTTCTGTTTTGTTTTATTACTCCTGGGAGCTTAATGCGAGTGGGAGCCAGCCAGATGCTGTGATTTACTGGAGAACCTCAATATTTAAGACACAACTCTCCACTGAATTGCCTGTTTGTGTGTGTGCATGTACTCCTGTGTGTGTGTGTGTGTGTGTGTGTGTGTGTGTGTGTGTGTTGTTTTTAGGTGGCCCGTGTGGATGGTGAACAGCTGTTAAAATACCAGGGGGACCTGGAGCGGATCCTGTGCGTGTGTGTGCGTCTGCGCTGCAAACAGGCGTACACCCTCGCCTGCAGCCTGCTGGAGCACACACTCCGGTCGCTGTCCCTCATCTACCCCACCGAGTACCGCAGCACCTCCGGAGGCTTCGATACTGACCTCCCGATACGGGTAAACACACACACAGACACACAAACGCCTGCAAGGATTACTTTTAGAAACCGAACAATGACCACCGTTATTTAATCTTACTAAAGTTTAATCTAGTCCCTCCACTGCAGCAGGAGTTTCCACTATGGCTCATTTGCTCACCTCCTCGAGTGCAAATTGACTCTTAACGCAGCTATTACAGTATCTAGTCTGTGGCAGGAAACAATGAGGTTTTCCGGGAAACACAAAATGCCACAAATGCAACCTTTAAAACTGTTAAATGAAACGGGATGCTACATGTTCGGTAATTGCAACGCAACGTCCATTTCCAGGAAGAGAATTAGACAGCATTTATTTATCAAACTGAAATTAAATTGCTACACTGACTGGACCAAACACTGTCACACTTTATCTCTCAGTTTTGCATGACAGTAAACTTTTTTAAATAAATATTCTAAAGGTTTTAATAATGACTAAGTGTGCTTTGCACAGACTGTGAACATGAACTGCAAAGGTGTCTTCTTTCATCTTGGACAGTGGTTCACAACCTGCGGGTCTGGACCTCTAAAAGGGCCACTAAATGGATCTGAAGGGGTCACAAGGTGATTAAAGGGATAGTTAAAAAATTTTTTAAAGTGTGATTATATGAGGTTCTTATCCATAGTCAGTGTATTATCTCTATTGTTATGCCACCAGGCACCATTGACAAAAACGTGAGTTTTATTTGCTGGTCCACCGCTGCCTTGTTAAGTAGGTTTGATTGTGTTATTTTGCAACTTTGGTGAATCCAAACTTAACCAGACTGATCGAGGCAGCAGTAGATCAGCAACCCTGGTGTTAAGGTAAAATAAGGTTTTTTAATGGATACTGGTAGCTTTGATATATTTATTCTTACATTTTTGGGTGGATATTTTTCATATACTGAGTTTATTGGGTTTTACAAGAAAATACAATTGTGTCAGAGCTTTCATACAAATAAAAATGTATTAACGTTTTTTTTTAATATAACTCAACATTATACCAATTGACAATTAACATTTTACTAGATCTGAACAAAAACACACACAGAACAAGTTACAAAGATAGAGGAGGCCCCAAAAGGAGAAAAATCACCATCAGTAGCAAAAACTAACCTGTGACAACCCATAATAACCACAAATTATCAATACAGTTGGGACTTTTTTTTAGGTGGTTAATATTTTTAGCTGCTGCTCTGATCCACAACAGTACACAGCTTAGCTTCCTTGCCTGTACACCTTCCTGCTTTTCCAAACTGAAGGCATGTTGACCACCATCTACTGTAGGTAATACACTCACTATGGATAAGAACCTCATATAACCACACTCCAATAAATCCAAACTATACCTTTAAAGAAGAAAAACACTCAGTTATGTTTTCTGGCTGATTGATTGACTGAATACTTTACCTCTTATGGCTTTTTAAAAACACTTAATTACAAGTAGACTACATTTATACATACAGTAAAATACATTTATTACAGAGAAATGTCAACTATGAAACTCTGATTGTATGACGGGATAATAAACAAACAAGTAGAGACAGATAGGAGCGAAGTCTTTCAGTAATGTCCATTACACCTTTTGCTCCTGGACTGTGTGACTGTGTTGAAATGAGCATTTTCCTTACTAATAACTTGAGCTTTACCTCTTTTTTTTGATACAACAAATATGCTAAATCCTACTTGGTAATATTTGCATGATCTCGCTTTAATGCTGCTAAATGCAAGTTCAAAGCTGATTTCTCTTAATGTCTGTTTCAGTTTGTGGCAGCAGGAGAGAAGCGGAGCCACCTGCCCTGCAGATTTTCTGAGAAAAGCTTTTTTCTTAATAATATTTTGTCGTGTTTTCTTACATGAATGCAGGGAAGTGTGTTTCTGTTTTGATGTTAAGGTGATGGTAATTACAGCTACTGTACGCTCCTCTGCTGCTTTCACAAACAGACCTTTTTTTAACTAAAGTTCATGGTCACTGATTCTGCATTTGTTACTTATTTTCCATTTCTTGCTCATCATATTAGCCAGTCAGTCTTCTGTCCATTGTTTAGTGTCCTTACTCTTTACATGTGTTTCAAATAGATGACACAGGTCTGTGGTTTTGAGGCGGACTGGTTGTGCTGGTTTTCTTGCCAGTTGTTCCAGTGGAAAATCTCTTTCCCTGTGACTTTTTTTAGAAAACCCTTCTCTCTGTGTATGTCTCCAGGACTGGGGCAGAGCTGGAGATGTGGCAGACTTGGGTGTGTGTTGGCACGTGCCTGATCAGGAGGAGGAGAACTTTGTTTTCCAGCTGTTGTCCCGCCTCCTGCACCCCGAGCTGCAGCGAATCAAGGGCCACGTCTCTGGAGATCAGCCAATGAGCAGGTGTGCTTTTCTGTTATCCTTGCTTTTCAATTTTTTAAGATGTAATCAGGCACACGTACAAACGAAACAAAGGAACCTTTCATGACTGATAAATGAGATTCATCTGCATCCAAAAAAAATTAAAAACCTGCAGATTAACATCTGCTTTTAATAGCTGTCTTGATGAAGCCAAATCAAGAGCACAGAGGGTTGAAAAGTCTTATTTAGCTCCTCAGAAGTGGTGAAACACTGTTATAGGCTTGCCAAGTCACAACAAACACACACCAATACTGCTATAAAGGGACTGTAACGTGGGATCTGACTCACAGGGAGGAGCTGTTGCAGAGTCTTGCTATTGTGCAGCACTGCCTTCTTGGAGCTGGAAGCATGCTGCCCCCTCTGGATGGACCACACGTATCTGACCTGTGAGTCCTTCAGCTCCACACGTATAAAAACACACATTTTCCTGCAGGCCTGTCACGTTCTGCTCCTTACATTTTGTTTCTCCTCAGCGTGCCCTCCATGGTAAATCTGGGGGAGATCAAGCTGCATATAGGCGTCGAATATGGTGAGAAAACACACAACACACACTGCACAAGCAGTCTCTGAGCAGTTTCAGTGGGTGATAAGGCCGCTCATCCTGCATTCTGTGTCCATACGGGACGCCTGTGTGTCTCCTCCCCTCCAGATGATTCACGGGAGAACTACAGAGAGTCCATCTGCCAAACCATGAGACTGCTGCTACGTGAGTGAAGACTTTAACTCCACTACTCGCCAGCTCTAAACTCCCTCACTTTGTTTAGAGCGTGATTGTGTTGCACAATTAATCTCTACCCACTTTTATCCAGATCACATCTTGGAGCACTCCGAGGATGACACAAAGTCACTCTTCGTCATCATTAAGGTGATTTTTTTATTATTCATGTGCTTGAATGTTATTATTCTCTCCTGCAGTGGACCCGTAAAGGTCTCACGGCGCCCTTTTTCTGTCTGTCTGTCTACAGATCATCAGTGACCTCATGTTTTTCCGCGGCACTCACAAGAAGGAGTTTGACTCACGTTGGAAAAGCTTCACTCTTGTCAAGAAGTCCATGGAAAACAGGGTGAGTTTGAAAAGCACAACAAGGCCGCTGATTATTGTCAGTTTCAATGAGTAGCTTGCGGGGTGATTTAAATATGTTGCCTTTCCTTTTCTGCAGCTCCACGGGAAAAAACAGCACATCAGAGCCCTGCTCATTGACCGTGTTCTACTCCAGCATGAGGTCAGTATAAAGTAATAATTCATCTCAACATGATCATTTGTTATCAATTACTCACCCGGTGTTACCTTGAACTCTTAAATAAAACTTTGTTTTTCTCGCCTGCCTCCACGTTGAATGGAGAATCCATTTTCAACAGAATAAATCCTTGAAAAAAATCCTTATTTACGTTTGTTTACAAATTTGTGTATAATGCAAGTCTACTACTTTAAAAGACTTTTATGCAAACAACCCCTAGAAGCCTTTCAGGTCCATGGCAACATTTTCTAGAACATAAATTATTATCATGCAAGGTATTTTTTTTTCCATTTTTGCAGGTTAAGTCACCCTGCCAACCTTACAATACTACCAAAATCTGCAAAGTTGCATCAACACATTATTTGTCACAATAAGGCTACGCTACTCTAGTCATTATTTTGGGTACTGCCCTTATAATATAGGACACAGGAAAGGAGAATAAGATGCAGCACAGTAATAAATACAGCCTCTGATTGGTCGACCGACTCAACAGGAAGGTATCATTTTGCCAAACCTGCTTTGTGCCCTGTGATTTGTTGTTTATTTACCATTATTGCAAGTAAATGAATCAAACAAATGCACAATAAATGTGATTGTAAATAGTTAAATTACAGTTAAATTCTCATTGGTTAGTTTTATCTACAAATGTATTCTTGTGCTGCTCCCCTCACACCTGTGTACTCACATGTGTCAAGAGTGAGAACTGAGTTAGATAAGAAAGCTTTTAGTTACACCTCCCCTTTATCATGGAATAGTTTGCAAAAGGACTTGAAACTGTCTGAGCTGATCACAATCGGGGAATTCAAATCGATTTTAAAGGAAAAAGAAATCGAATATATATCTAACCCAAAGCGAGCATCAGATGAGGAATAAAAGTGATTTAAGTGACTCTGAACGTGCTGATCTACTGGGATTTTCATGGACAACCATCTCAAGGGTTTACAGATAATGGTCCAAAAATAGAAAATATCCAGAGTGCAAAATGCCTTGTTGATGCCAGAGGTCAGAGGAGAATGGCCAGACTGATTGGAGATGATAGAAAGGCAACAGTAGCTCAAATAACCACTCATTTCAACCAAGGTTTGCAGAAGACCATCTCTGATTGAAAAACACGTCCAAACTTGAAGCAGATGGGCTACAGCGGCAAAACACCAAACCATCACTTTATTAGCTACACCTTATAGGTAATAAAGTTTCCAGTGGGTGTAGTTTTGATGTTAAAAGCCCCCATTTACTATAATTCTTTTGGATTATTTCTTAACTGTGGAGGCATGCGAGGAAAACAAAGTGTGAGTTATAGGTAAACAAATTCTGGGAGTGAAGTGAAGTGCTCTTTGTGCAGGGTCACAGATGTACCACTTGCATATGAAATCAAATGTTTTTCTTAGCCAGAAGCTGTTTTTTTGCTGTTTTTAAATAATATTTGAATATTGTATTTCTGTGTGAATAGATGAGGAAGCTGGTGGTTGAGGGCAGTGAATATAAAGTGGTTCATCAGGAGCTGCTCTGTGATCTGCTGCTGCTTTCTACCAGCACTTACAGCCAGGTAAAACTGACACGAGAAATTAACAAGAAAAAATTCAATCAGAACATCTGCTGGTTCCCATTTTCCTGATGGTATTAACATAAATATCCCTGGTGATAGACTAATTAATTGAGGATGTATGCATGTACATCTGTGTGTGTGCGTATGTGTGTGTGTCCTTGCAGGTACGTAGCAGGGCTCAGCACGTGTTGACGGCCGCACTGGGAACCTTTAGCTTTTCCTACAGAGACCTGATCCCCCGAATCCTGCAACTGCTGTCACCACAATACACCACCGGCACACAACAGCAGTTTAAGGTACCACACACACACACACACACACACACACACACACACATGCACTAACACACAGCACATGGTGACAAACACAATTGTCGCTCTGAAGTCGCTCATAAAGGTCACTGTCCGTGGTGCTGAACCTGAAGGTGTCCAAAACTAGACTCCCTACACTGGTTACCTGTGGCCTTCAGCATCCATTTTTCAAGTTTTACTGCTTGTTTTTAAGGCAGGAAGGCCTTGACCCCTCCTGCATTGTTGCCCTTTTCTTTCTTGACACTCCTGATCTTAGTCTGAAGTCTGCAGACCAGTTTTTGTTGACTACACACAGGGCTACACTGGAGACAGAGGGCACATTTAGTGTCAGGGCACCAAAACTCTGGAAAAGCCTTCTATTGGAAATAAGGCCAGGAACATCAGTATCTAATAAAGGCACAATTTATCCAAGAAAGAAACTGTAAAAACAGGCACTGTCATCGATATTTGAACGTTGTGATGGTCTTGGACTGGTCACAGGTTATGAAGGTTTCCATTAGAAAATGTAACCAAAAAAAAGCTTAAACTTTTAATATATCTGTCAAAATCACTTTATTCCACATTAAAATGCAAAAATAAACCGTTCTGTTCCTGTTAAAAAGATTAAATTCTGCTCCTCATCGACATTTTGAAGCCATTCTGCTGTGACGACAACATGACAAATATGAAATGAAATTGAACTAAACATATTAAACTAAACAAAATTTAAGAAGAAATTAAACTTGCATTTTTCTTTTTTCTCTTTTTTTATGATGTTTGCCATTATAACTTATTTTTGAGTTGGTCACACTTCTAGCCGTGACTGTGCTGATTCTGTAGAGCTGCAGGACCTGTAGATTTTATATATTGCAGTGAATTAAATGTAAAAAGAGCTAAGCATGCCCTGAAACAGCCTGTGGGTCTGAAGGTTAATTAGATTTATGCTCAAAGGTTACATATTGTGAGAAGCAAGACTTTCACATCTTTTTTTATTCCATTAAGCTGGTCAAGGTGCTCTATAACTGTATCTAGCCCGTATTCAGTAACTGTGCCTTTAAGTGAGACATCAGAAAGCGCAGCTACAGTACGGCTACAGTAATTCCCCGGCTGCAATGACAGTGCAGAGACTCCGAGGGGGCAGATATGAGCTGACTGAAAGGGCCTTAAAGGGACAGGCACTAAAACTGAGCATTTCAAACAGAGTATATATTCATACAGACGATACGAGGGAAAATTATGTTTTCTTTTGACATTTAAGCATGGTAGAAACCCAAAATACATATTTAAGTATGAACCTGAAATGAGTATAATATCCCCTTTAAAACTGCAACTTTGTGTCCGTTTCACAAACTTAAATACAACCAATCACTCAATCACTGTGACCCTGATCAAATATAAGCTGTTTACACTGTATATACAGCCTGCTGATGTACATAATAGAAACCTAAATACTTCAATAAACATCTGACCTCCTGTCTTATTTATATTCTAGTCTTGTGTGTATCAAAGTCTTTTCTTACCTGTATTTTATAGCATTGTTACAAAATATTTCTTAATCTTGCACTGTTTCTACATAGCATTTCTAAACAATTTCTCCTCTACTACGTCATAAGTCTCAATAAGTATCTTTCATATATACTGTATTGTATTTTCTATTGCATCTATAAGTGACAGCATTTCATTATACTTGTGTAAAATACTGGTAGATAGATGATGGATAGGTTTATTGTACATTATATGGGCTGATATGTGTCCTTCAAATTCAGACAAAAGACTTACGCAGGTTGTTAAGGATTCAGCATCTAATTCAGCTGCAGCACTTTCAGTTTGTCAGTTCGTCAGTTTGTCTGTGTATGTTTGAACGGCCGTGAACAGTAAAATGCAACTCGTGTCTTTCCTCTGTAATTCAGGGTGCTTTGTACTGTCTGCTGGGTCTGCATGGAGGTCTTTGTCTGGCCAGTGCGAGGGACTGGGACTGTGTCGGGGAGGTGTGGCCCGCTCTGGTGCGCTGTGGCCTCTCGCCCTCCATGACCCTGGAGAAACCGTCCATCGGAGGACTGCTCGACGACATCACTGACCGGATCCATCGTCAGCACGACACCATAGGGATCTATTTCACCGTGAGCAATATATTCATTAACACTGTCCTACAAAGCCTAACTGCAGTAACTACAGTTTTGGTCGAAAAAAAAAAAAAAAATCAAAAATCAACTCCTTGATGTCTGGTTTATCTTGTGACAAAGTTTTAGATTTCATTTTTTTTTAATTTCAGAGAAATAATGATTAGATTAGATTTGACTTTATTAATCCCACAGCTGGGAAATTTCTTTGTTACAGCCGTAAAATTTCACACAATTTTTAAGATAAGATAAAAAAACAATCTAAGAAAAGACATTTAACAATATACAAAATATACAATAATAATATACTATATACAACTTAGTGCAAATGATATATTATGATGATATTAAAATTGCAGTAAGAACAAAATCCAACTCAAAAAAAAAAAAAAAATATATATATATATATATATATGTATATATATATATACATATATATATATGAATTTAAACATAAAACCAAAGCAGACTGCGGTAAGTTCACTTACCGTAGTCTGCTTTGACTGTGATACAGTGTAGCCTTGTATTTCTTCATTGTGTTGAATAGTGAAGACAAGAAAAATAGAAATTATACATTTATTTAATAGGGAAATGATTATCTAGATATTAAGTAAAAAAGTGAGATAACATTTTATTAAGATAAAATAAAAAAAATAAAGATATATTAAAATATAACAACGTTATAATATTAAGTCTAAAATAAGCACTTTTAAACACGCTTATAACAAAATCAATTTGAAAATGTGTAGTTACTGCAGTTAGGCTTTGTAAGGCGGAACAGGCAATCCACTTTCCTCATCTGATCTTTTTTTTAACAGATCTTTTCTCCTTCCAGGTGTCTGAAACATGTGTGGAGATCGGCAATCACATCGCACAGTCTGAAAACCCCACGCCTTGTTTGGAGGTGCCGTCCGTAGACGAGCTGAAAGAAGGGCTCCAACGTCAGAGGATCAGAAACGTGGTTGCTGCGAGGTAGGAGGACTGCAGCATTTGTACACTCGCTGATTCCGTTTTAATATCCTCTTAGATTTTCTCAAGGTTACAAAAGAGCCAGGCGCTTATAAATATGTGTATATTGTTCAGCTGCTTGCGTTAGCTTCAGGTTTTATTTTTTCAAACACAAAAAAATCTTCTTCTATGCAACTATGACCTTGGAGCTGTTGTAGTACACGACAAGTAAAAACAACAAGCTTGGTCTGTTATGTATTGACTGACGTTAAATGCATCTACAAGGACGTTTTTTAGAATATGAATTGTCCAACACTTGACTAAAGAAGCATGCATTATTATTATTACTATGTGTTTTTTCTCTTATTATCATTAGGAGTTACAGAAGTACTTACTTCTTTTTCTTTTGTGCAGGAAATATGAGAAGCTAGTCAATGATCTCTTGGATTGCCTTGAAGACAGCAACCTGTAGGTTTTCTCTTCACCTGTATATGTGTTATGTATATGCACTGTGTCAGAATAAACTGTTAGATGTGAATTATGTTGTATATTCTGCGTTTAAAATGGCTTTAAGTATCACCTATAGTAGTATATGCATAAAAAATATACTAGTGAAAGATTACATTACAATACACACTTACTGACACTTTTATCTGCTTGTTTTTCAGGCCCTGGAAGTTTGAGCACATGGCCACAGACTTGTTGTCTATCCAGCTGAGAGAAGATCACCCACTCCCCCCCGATGCTGTCCTCTACTTCACACAGAGCCTCACACACGACTCCATCAGCATACGCAAGGTGTGTGTGTTCATCAACATCAACTTAGTAGAAGTATTGGTAACGCTTTATAATAAGGTCCTTAATAACCATTAATTAACAAGTAATAAGCATTAAAAAAAAGCATAGTTAACTTATGTTAACTTATAATAGATGAGCAATAACGTATATTTTAATATCAATAAGCAAACAAAATAAGATTAATAAAGGCATGGCAAAGACATAATGGGTGGGTCATGGGTGTTTGTAATGCCATTATTAACACTTATATAAGCTTATAAACACACAATAATGTTAATAAGCATCTTGTAAGGACTTACAAGGGACTTATTACTTGTTAATTAATGGTTATTACAAGGACCTTAATATAAAGCGTTACCAAAGTATTCAATGGCCCCACATAGGAGTGGGCGATTTGGCCCTAAGAGAATATCACGATATTTTAGGGTATTTTTGCAATATCGATATTTTGGAGAATATTACAAAAGACTGGAAAATATAGAGAAAATATGATTTTTTTAAATGATTTATGAGTCTGTATAAATACATACATAATAACAAAATAGAAATCAGCCATAAATCTCAAATGTAGTGTAAAGTGAAAATCTCAACAGTTGCCAAATACAAAAATTTACTCTCTACTCTTTCCATGTCCTTTTTTCATTTGTAAAGTAGGTGAAGTTTGTGGTTTGCAAGCAAAGAAATCAACATATTTTAATGTTTCAAACTAACAAGAAACAACAGGATCACCTTGGTTGTCAGACAACCTGTAACTTGTAATTAAACTTCACAAAGAGAGAGAAAAATCTTGATTCTATTTCTCCACATCTTTCTTGAGCTTTCACCATCGTTGCATTTGCATTTTTCCTTCATTGTTGGCAGCCCAGACAGCGTGTGGTTGGTACTGTTTCACTTTGTCAGTCTCTGTTTGTGTGACGGGAACTACCACAGAGTACTTTGCCAGTTTTTTATGTCTGTCTTTGTAAACATTTTTTATTAAAAACTAGATTTCATAACCGTGTGAGAAGCAGTCAAAAAACTTCACAGGGGTGTAGCTGAGATCAAAATGAAGGTCTAGAAGATAGGTGTAGTCAGAACAAGAAGTTGTTCCAGCTGTGAACAGAACCTCCATGCACTTTGTGAATTGCATTGTGGGACAATGGTGTCTATCAACAGTACAGTCAACAACATACCACCTGGCATCGAATCAGGCCAGGGGCGTCCTTCCAATTTCTTCAAACTCATTTTGATCTCAACTACACACCTGTAAAGCTATTGGACTGCATTTTGCACAGTTGTGAAGCTGTCATGATGACAAAGTCTGTCTGCAGGCAGGCAGAAATTTAAACACCCGACAAAGAAGTTCAAACCGGTTCTGTAGGGCCTCCAGCTAAAGTCTCCAGGACCACATTCTGCTTTTATGACAGACAAAAACAGACTCAAAAGTTGAAAACGATACCAGCCACATGTCAAGGAGTAGTTACAATCAAGTGATTTTAGTAATCATACTGGTTACATTCTCAAAAATTACAATGTGTGGTGTATTGATTTTGGGGGCACAGTTAGAGTTAAAGTATGTTATGTTTTTAGCTATCAGTCATGAATAGTTCCCAGAGGCCTGTGTAAAAACTGTGTAAAAAGTACAATAAAAGTGGCAGCAATATAAAAAACAAAAAACAAAACTGAGACTGAACCTTAAGTACCAGGAGCTGCTGCTTTACTACTGTAAAACCTCCAAACCTCTACTAGTAATTGTCTTACAAAACTATTTTATTTTACATTATAATTTAACTCTAAAATATTCTACCCTAATTACAAACTTTTGGAGCTTTTTACTTTTTCCACACATCTCTTTTACATCTTAATTATCTTAATTTATCTATCAAATTATCCTTAAAGTTTTAATTATTAATCATGTTTTAAAATGTCTCTGTACTGTTAGTACATCTCTTAGTAGTTGTTTTGTTCTTCCCTTTTCTTTTCTTTTCTTTTCTTTTCTTTGTTTTGACTCAATGTCTGAATAATCTCTTGAGTACAAATAAAGGTTGCATAATCTTTCTCTCTATTTTAGGTGGCGATCTCAGCAGTGGCCGGCATCCTGAAACAGCAAAAACGACCAAGAAAGAAAGTGTCTGTGAAGCCCTCAGACATCAGTGAGTACAGAAACATTACAATGATCATTTTACAGTATAAAAGTCTGGAATTTGGTTCTCGTAGGTAAACTGCAGCAGTTTTAGTTGTATGGTCTTCTTTCAGTCCAGCATTCTCAGCACCAGCAGTCACGGTTCAAATTAAATAATACATCATGATGTACTGACTAATTGTGTGGTCATTTCCCACTGAGTAAGCAATAAGAGCAGGATATAAATCCACATTTGCGCTCTATTAAAAGATGAATAGCTTAAATTATTATTCGAAAATCTTTACTACCGATTTTTATTATCTAGAAACAGAACAACAGTGGGCAGTCACCACCAGTGGTGGAAGTATTTACTCATGTACAGATTCAGGATAATTTATTTTAGTATTTAAATTTTATGCTATTTTATACTTAAATTTTGTAGGTTTTTTTATTTTATTTTTGTAACTCTCACACCTTTAATTACTTTTTAGAGTCCAATTTTTCAACAACGTACTTTTCCACCACTGGACACCACAAACTCACACTCTACAAATGAGAATCAAGACTGGGACTGCCCATAAGGGGGTAAAAAGAACGCTTTCTGAGGCCCAGCGGGTCGCACAAACAAGAAAAACACAGTCAAGTTGTTGGCCGCCATTTGACTGATCTAAACTAAATATTAGCTAATGTTGGAACTTCCTTGCTTCGCCAGGATCATAGACTTTTAGTGACCAAAATTTTACAATAAACTAAGTGGTAAAAGGGTTAAAAGTTTAAAGATGAACAAACATGCAGAGTGAAGCTTACATTGTTTTTACATTCAATGTTTTTTTGTCTATTTTACTCCAAATAAGACGCTAATTTCCAAAATGTTGTACTTGAAAAAACTTGACCATAAACTGATGAGGTAATAAATTAAGTGAGAAGCAGGTTCATTTTCCTATTGACTTACAAATAAACTGACTTCTTTTTGCAACCAGTGGAGTCCCCCCCTGCTGGCCATTATAAAGAATGCAGCTTTTAAGACGGTTCTGCTTTGGCGTCACTTTTCAGTCATTTCTGTGGGCTGGCTTGCTCAAGACATGCTTTTGTGTTTGCATGTGTGTTCAGGTGGTATAGAGGATCCAGAGGATGTGTGTGTGGGGGATCGTGAGTCAAACTGCTGGCTGCAGTACGACAGCAACAACCTGCCCCTCAGTGAGGAGCAGTGGGATTCTCAGGCCTTCGTGGAGAAAACTCACTGGGGCTACTACTCATGGCCGAGGTAAAGAGAATGAGCGAGTGTTTATGTGAGGGATTAGGAAGCTGGAAGGCTGATTAACTGCTTGGTTGGATGGAGCTAAATAGCTGATTGACTTAACTGCCTGGTTGATTTGATGCTCGGCTTTGTGGCTAACTTTATGTCTGACTAACTGCTGGATGACTGATCTGCGTGGCTGGATAACTAGCAGGATGTGGAACTGACTTCCTGTCACAGCCTGGCCTAGATAAGGCTCACTGAACGACTTACTGCCTGGCCTAGATAGAGGAATTGATGTATAGATGGAGGGCTGGCTGGCTTGCTGACTAACTGACTTTTTAATCATTCATTTATCCTTGCTGCTTATTTGAAGACAGTATGTGTCTCTCCATATTTTTGCCAGTTTGTTGTTATCTATAAATCACAGCAGCCTCTTTGTCTCCCGCTCCTTTCAGAGAAATGATGATCCATGCAGCTTCTGAAAAGCCAAAAGATGACCTGCCGTATGAAGAGATGAGTGAGGTGCTCACACCGTGCCGCACACAAATTCTCCCACTGATGCCTCAGTATTGCTATTATTGCATTTGGTGTTTGTTTGTGTGTCACTCAGGGGGAGAAGATCATCTTTGAATATTTCTCGGACCCAGAGTTTATTGACCAGCTCGTGGAGTTTCTCTCTCTGGAGGATCGGAAAGGAAAAGACAGCTTCAATCCCAGACGCTTCTGTCTCTTCAAGGTGCAATTTAAACTCTCAGCCTCAATCGATCTGGCAAACCTTTTACAAAGAAGTGACACAGCATACCACCGCTAGCCAAGGCCAAATTGAACTTGGAATTTGTGTCATCAACTGCTGTGATTCATTGTTCTCCGTCACACAGCTGACAGTTTACTTGCGTCAAACGAATGACTGTAATCTGTCTTTCTTTGGTTTGGAAAAAAAAAGAAAAAGGTCTTGGTTCCCCCACAACGAACAAACCTTCATGCTTGTGTTTGATTGACAGGGGCTGTTTTCTAACTACGGAGACGCGTTCCTGCCGTTACTGTGGCCTCACCTAGAGCAGCTCGCCAGCGACCCCCATGAGAGCTCCCAGCGCTGTGTGTGTGAGATTACTGCAGGACTAATCAGAGGCAGCAAACTCTGGAGTTTCAACAAGGTGCTCGTGACACACACACACACGCACACAGCAACAAATACACTCACTGCACTCCTTTTTTTATATAAGAAAAGTCAATATTAATAAAGAACTTTCATTATTGTGTGTGTGTGTGTGTGTGTGTGTGTGCGCGCGCTCAGGTGGAGAGGTTATGGCAGCTTTTGTGCCCTTTGATCAGGACAGCATTAACCAACATCACTGTGGAAACCTACACAGACTGGGGCACCTGCATCGCTACTGCCTGTGTGAGTTGCTCACATGCATACAAATACACCACACACAACATAGCTTCAGGCTCAGGAAAGAAAAAAGGGGGAATTATTTGCTCGTTTTCCATATAAGAAATATTGAAGATTTTTAAAAGTCAATAAAACAACAAATTCAAGTGAACATTGGGTTTTGAAAACACAGTTTGATGCACAAATGCTCTATGCTTTACAAATGTTTTTTGGGGGTTGTTTATGTCTATTATGGTTCTATGGCTCTATGGCATCACTTTGGTCCTGACTGAAATATCTCAACAGCTACTGAACTGATGTTGCCATGAATTAATGTTGCCCTAAAGGCTCAGATATATATGCTTTTAACTATGTGTATGCAAGCCTTGTGTGTCCTGCAGTGGTTTGGAGTGTTGGTTGTGCACGTCCTCAGAAATTAACAATATGCGCATATAACCGCTAGGAGCAGTGCAAGGTTGTATGTACCGGTATGTCGGTGCATGGTGGAAAATTATGGGATAACAGAGTGAGGATGGTGCAGATGCAGATGGATTTATCCACTAGTCTTTAGTAGCCTGAGCTGACTAAACAAATTTATCAATCACCTTTTACGCCCTGATCTAAGAATTAACAGTAGACCAACCCGCTTCAGTGTCACCATGTTCGTTTACATTACACCATGTAAATTCAGAATCTTGACTGTGTTTTATTTGACAGTCTGATTTATGTGGTGCTCCCACTAGAGGAATCTTCAAGTAACACACGTTGCATATAGGCAAGAATGTGATAATTTTCGTTGTCTACACGTGGTCCAACAGCAAGTGTATTTGAGCCTTAATGCCTGCATTGATCGGCTGAATTTTCCTCTAGCGCCAGGCTAGAGGCTAATGAGGCTCATAATTGTAGTTCTGGGTGAAATGTTTTCACAACTAATGTATAGATTGCCATGAAATGTGCACAGGTGCTTATGTTCCACCAAAGGATGTATAAAAGATGTGGATGTAGCCTCCAGGTCTGAAAATCTGTATGTAGAAATGCCAAAACATTAGGGCTGCACAGTTTTGAAAAAAATATCTAATTACGATTATTTTTAATGAAATACAATTGTGATTTGATTCATGATTCACATCCTCAAATGCAATACATACATGAACAGTCAGGGCAGAACTTCCCACTGTCACATGCTTGTTTTTCCCCCAATATTGTATTTATTTTCATTTTGTAATAAAACAAATAGTAAGAATGTACAGACAATAACCAACAAAGAAACCATAACTGGCTCAAACGTACAAAAATCCGGCATGAAATAACATCAAAGAGCTGCCATTTTTGTACGAAATGGACGAAAAAAACCTATATTGAAAGTTTTTTCCATCTGTATGATTGAGACCATGTCTGCAACTCCCATTTACATAAAATTATCCGTTTGCCTATTATATAACGTGTTGTTTAAGGGCCTTAAATATCATCTGTGACAGCACAACTGTCACTTCTTCTGTCGTGATCTCAGAACAAAAATCACAGTAACCTCCTGGAGTGTTGACATGTTTTTGTTTAATTCTCTGGTGTGTCGTCGAGTGTAAAACCTCCAGTAACAATACAACATTTTACATAAATATGCTAACAAGTACGTGAATAATTCTGTTCACGACGCAGCCAGCTGTCTATATGAACGTGATGCTTAAAAGCTAAGACAAGATGATTACATAACACCTGCTAAACCTCAGCATGCTAGTGTATGATGTACAAAAAAACACCAACAACCAGGGACTGCTACAGTTTGGGAAAATGTGCATACTCCCACAGATGCGTACATGTTTCCCACCTGAAATAACCGTTCCAAAAATAACCTACTTTGTATTGGCTGTTCCCCAACAGGAGGGCCGGGACCCCAGGAAGCTCCACTGGCTGTTTGAGCTGCTGATGGAGAGCCCACTGAGTGGAGAGGGAGGCTCATTCAGGGACGCCAGGTATGTGTGTGTGTGTGTGTGTGTGTGTGTGTGTGTGTGTGTGTGTGTGTGTGTGTGTGTCCATGTGCATGAATGGCTATATATGTGTTTATCATCTACAGTATTTCTGAGGTTTCTGGTTTCAGGCTGCAGTAGTAACCTGAGCTGAGCTGCAATAACACAACAGGCCTGCACCCCCCCTCTCTCTTTGTCTCTGTCAGTTTGCTGTATGTGCTTCAGGGAGGTCTGGCCCAGCAGCAGTGGAGAGTTTCTGAACTGCTGCACAGGCTGCTGGTGTACCTGGAGCCCAAACTCACTCAGGTGTACAAGAATGTCAGGGAGCGCATTGGAAGGTAAGGAATTCACTTCTGGGTAACATAATCGTGGTTTAATCTAATTCGTTTGTGTGCACTGTTTAATGCTAAACCTCTTTATTTGTATCTCTGCTCTCATTCCGTGGCTCTTTTCCTTTTCTTTTCCCCTCCTCTCTCCCTCTCTCCAGTGTCCTGACCTATATCTTCATGATAGACGTGGCCCTGCCCCACACCCGGCCCACCTCCTCCCCCCACGTGGCAGAGTTCGTCACCCGGGTCCTACAGCGGCTCAAGCCCCTCACGTCGGAGCCGGAGATCCACAACCACGTCCACGAGGAGAACACCCAGGAGACGGACGAGCGCACCCAGGCTGTCAAACTGCTCAAGACGGGTCAGAATGTGGATGCAAGCATGTAAACTGGGTGGCGTGGTGTAGACAGCGACTGTGGGAAATATATACAGTATCTATATATGTGTGTGTGTGTGTGTGTGTGTGTGTGTGTATACACACACACTTGTTCTCTTGATGGAATAGCATAACACAAATCAAACAAACTAAAAAGCTCTGATCTGCTATCGATTTCACCTTTAAATCTACTTTAAAAGGTACTGAAGTGTAGATGAAGGGGGATTTAAAGGGTGTGTGTTCAAGCCATTTCATAAAAAGTGAAGGAAAGGAGTCTAACTCAATATTTCAGAGGGAATCTCCTAAATGAAAATTTGTACAGGCCACAAAGAGCAGTAATCTGTACTAGATTTTATTAGTTCTCAGTTACAGCCTCCAATAGCAGTTAGATCAATTAAGTCCACTTTGGTTTCCAGCATTATTTCCTTTTGATTGTATTACATTGAAGGATAATTGCCCTCAGATTATAAAAACATGTTTATATATATATATATTACCTTTAGTGGTACTTAGTTATGTAGAAGGTTTGGGGATTTTTTCTGCCTCCACCCAAATAACACTGAGGTGGAATTTCATCTTCAGTGCTTAAGGTGTTGAAAAATATTACATTTACAAAATTCAATTGCAATATCTCTTTCCAATAAGATGTGGCAGGAGAACAGTATTGTTATTTTAAAACCAAAGCACATAAAATCCAACTTATCTGCATGGTTAAATACAATGAGAGGTACTTTAGGCGAGGCTGTAGCTACCATAGAGGACACAATTTGGTGGTTTTAGTAACCTGCTGGGTAAATTGAAAAAAAAAAACTTTAACCATATTTTATTGTATATATATAAATCTAATCTAATTTTGATTAAAAATATCCTATGTGTAGATATACCTATATACAGTAAAAATAAAAGTAAAATTTAAAAAAATAATACAAAAATGAAATGTATATCACTACATTTATATAAACGATAATCTAATTTACAAGCAACAAATTAATTGTCAGACACAAACACCTGTGTGTTTTGTTATGTAAATGGTGTGTGCTTTACTTCGCCATATTTTAAATTTTAGCACTTTTAGCAACACAAAAAAATTCCTGCCAGATGTTTATTCCTGTAGTGTTCAGACTAATCATATAGCAAATGTAAGAGAAAGTTAACTGAATAGATAAGGTGTGTCGTAATAATAGCACTTTACTAGACTTGTTTATTTGCAACCCCAATTCCCAAAATGTTGGAAGAAAACAAATTAAATAAAAGCAGAATGCACCTATTCCAGAAAAGTTGGGACGCCAAAAAAAATGGTGGAATGGTGTTGTAGTTTCAAGCTTGAGGTCAAGCAGTAGGAGTGATTCTTGAGGATAGAAAAATATTTAAAAAACTAAATTCTTCATAGTTTTAGATAAAGATTTTGTTTGCTTGTTTGTTCGCATCTGCTTCTGTTTTTCGTGCTGGTATGACATTATCTAAAGACTGAATTTAGATCTCATTCCTGCATTGTTGCTCTTTCAGTTTCTGTTACTGCGCTAATCTCCATTATCCAGATAAATATCTGGTTATGAAATTATCCAAATCATTAGACACTAAATCATGATGGATTGTGTTTTATTACCAGAGCAATGCAGTAAGGTCACAGCGCCAAGTCTGTTGTTTTTATTTTTCTGGCAGCAACCCAAAATTTCCTGTGTGTGGGTGTGTGTTTGTTTATGTGTGTGTATGTGTGTCGTTTGCAGTGTTGAAATGGTTGATGGCGAGCGCCGGGCGCACTTTTACCACTCCTGTTCAGCAGCAACTGCAGCTCCTGCCTCTTCTCTTCAAGGTAAGAACACACACACATACACACATACACACACTGGTCCCAGCGCAGCGTTATTACCCACTCAATCTTACTTGCCCATTAAACTCAATTTCTCTCTTCATTTACTCAAAATTGTGCGTAGCTCTGTGTCTTCCTACCTCTCTCCATTTCTCTCTCTGTTTCTCTCTCCCTGCAGATTGCCCCGGTGGAGATTGATGAGAACTATGATGAGATGAAGCAGGATGCTCGCACGTGTCTCTCTCTCATGTCCCAGGGCCTGCTGTATCCTGAGCAGATCCCTCTGGTTCTGGCAGCGCTGGAAGAGGTAATATGCACACACTCAAATACTCACACACTGCCCCACCTGCCTGCTGTCAGTGTTCAGAGCCTAATGCTGCCCAAGGTGTTGTTAGACTAAAAACAACCCGTGCTATTTTAATTTGCTTACTCTGTGATTCAGTTGCAGTGCGAGTTTTGTGTTTTGAGTGGCACTCCTGTTGAGAAACGCTCTCAGAATATCTAACTATCCTGTCTGCAGTTTCATATTTGATGGTGTATGGATGAGAAAGCATTGCAACATTTTTTCGGTTTCACCTTGATACCCAAATCTAAATTTTTTATCTTGTGAGAGCAGGATCTCATGCTGTGCACGCAAATGATTTAAAGGAAGAGGTTGACATTTTGGGGAAATACTTGCTTTAATTAACACCACTCTCATGTCTGTATGTTAAATAGAGAGCGAGAGGCAGTAGCTTAACTTAGCATAAAGACTGGAAGCAGAGGCAAATAACTAACCTGGTTGTGTGGGTATTTTTTGTCCAATATTTTGCTTTTTATATTTGCGGAAACAAAAATACTTTGTTGATCCCTGGAGGAAAATTTGGTTTCATTACAGTTACTCCAACTAAGAATAGAAAGAAAAATAAAACAATTAGCGAATGCTAGCATGCTTACAAGCTAAACTAAGATAATAAAAAAGGTAAACATTACACCTGTTCAACACTGTCACTGTGTGTATGTTAGCTTGCTGATGCTAGCATTTAGCCCAAAGCACCGCTGTAGACTGTAGACTCTTTGCTCACTGTTTTCATCCGTTTCCAGTCTTTGTCATGCTGTGAATGGACCTTATGAGCTCCTCGTTTCAACATTTAATTGGAGGTCATGTACACAAACTGCTTGGTGTTTAAAAGGTTAGTCTTTAGAAAAAGCTGCTAGGCCCCAAAGCTAAAATTTTAGCATGCTAACCAGCGGTAAACATAAAGTGGGAAATGAGGAGAAACATGAGCTTAATATCAACATTTTCCTTCGACATATGAAATAAAGAAGAAAAACACTATACGACTTCAATTAAAAAAATATCAACTTACCTCCACCATTTTTGAAAACGTCAGGAAACGTGTCACAGCTCTTCACAAGCGAGGCCAAAACATCTTGCTCGCCCCCTGGTGGCTGGCTTATAAACCCCGCCCCCTCCATGTTAGTGGATGGGACATGAGCCAAACTAAAAACTCAAAGTAGAGGTCAAATGCATTTTTCCTTAAGATGTTTTCTACTAATTTAGGTAGTTCTTATCATGCTGATATTTGTTCAAGTGTTCATTTTTCTGATGAGTTTGGTTTTAATTAGTTGATTCTTTAAAATGGGGTGTAACGTCATGATGGACAGCTGTAATTGGTTTTGTTTGAATTTGGCGTTGTGCACCTGGACGTGTACGGCCTCACAGAACCCTCAGACCTTTAAACGTGTTATGGCAGAACTGAAAGATTTTGATTATGTGACAGGTCAGAAAAAGAATAGGAACTAATACAACATTATTATCTTGTTCTCACAGGATAATGCTGTAACATGTTCAAATAACCTATGAAACTTGCACACAGTACATTAAATTTAAAGGACTTGTGGGCCTCTGTACAAACCCCAGCCCATCTCAATCTCTTTCTCTCCCTCTCTCTCTGTAGATGGCAGGCAACAGATCGTGGCATGCTCGCTTCTCAGTGCTGACCTACCTCCAGATCATGGTTTTCTACAACTTGTTTACCCTGCTCAGTGTGCCTGCTGAGGTGCTCCGCATCCGAAAGCTGGTAATGCAGCTGCTGCTTGACGAACAGCTTGAGGTAATGCATGCACAAAAAGGCAGCAAACACTGGTTTTAATACAGCCATTGGCCCTCTGCAAGGTATAATTGTCACAGGATTATAAATGGGCACTTATTGTCCCCTACATTCTCCTCACTAAATCTTAATCCCTCTTTTCTATTCATGGTTATTGCTTAAAAATAACCCTCTACCTCTCTGCACAGCTCTTAATTTATTTTCCTGTTTTGGTGCCTTTCTCTTCTTCTGTGGTTACAGGGATGTTGATGGAGCACTATGGCCGACCATCTCACACTCCTCTGTGTCTGGTTGTAATTTAAGTGATCTAAAAATAACATCATAAATCAATCCAATTCCTGAAATATAATTTGGCAAAGCATATTTGTTTTGACTGATAATCTTGACCAGCTGTTAATTATTCATGTCTAATTATTGAATGCAATAAAATCGACATAACCGCTCGTGCACGGAATATAGAAGTCTCCTCTAATATTGAGTTGCGTCATCTTTTGTGCAATCCATGTCTCGCTTGTGCTTTTAAGACCTTCTTTAACCCGCCTCTTTCCATCGATCTGGATGTACAGGTGAAAATCAATAAGCACTGAGCTCACCCGGGGTTGTGTAACTTACAAAAACAGTTGCTTCTTTAAATATTTTGTAACCTGTGTAAGTGTACAGCTGGCAAATGTGTTGTCTTTGTGTCATTGTCTATTTCAATGCATCAAACGTCACTCAGTGCTTATTCATAATTTATGCAAAGTGATGCAGGAAGGCAGTGATGTTCTGCGAGTGAATTTCACCTCAGCTCAACTCAGCATCTATCCCTCCTCCTCCTCCACTTTCTCCTCCTCCTCCTCTGCTCATCTCTGTCCCGTGTACCTCGCTTTCCCCCCAATCTCTTTGCACTCGCCTCTTTTAATAAATTGTGTATGCATTTCTCGCCCTAAAACTGCCTCGTGCTTTCCTCCGCATCCTTTATTTGTCGGTTCTGATCTTCACAGGTCTCTTTTTTTCTCTCTCTCCTTGCTGTCCCTCCCTCTATCCCTCCCTCCCTCCCTCCTTCCTCCTTCTCCCTGTAGGTGAGGGACATGGCAGGCACCACCCTCAGTGGTTTACTGCAGTGCCAGTTCTTCCCTCTGGACTCCAGTCTGCAGACACAGCTCCAGACGCTGAGTCAGACTCGCCTCCCCAAGGCCAGAGGAGAGCTGGCCTCCACAGGTACACACACACACATTAACGTGCACGTCACAATCACACAGTGAGGCAATCACAGTAATACTTGCCCTATTACCCTTTCTTATCCCAGAGGAATTGTGAACCTTGAAATTCTAAGGTGCATTTTAACTCCCTCTTTGTGTGTGTGTGCTTGCAGACTTAGTGCGGCGCCATGCTGGAGTGCTTGGCCTCAGTGCGTGCATCCTGTCGAGCCCCTACGACGTCCCCGACTGGATGCCTCAGATACTGATGGACCTGAGCGACCATCTCAACGACCCACAGCCTATAGAGGTGCACACACACGCACACACAAACACACACTCACATACAAACATCTCGCTCAACACAGTGTGAGCTGAAAGAATACAATTTCATTGTCCAATTGAGGAGAAAATTGTGTCTTTGGCCTTACTTCAGGCATGAAGAAGACATACAATGTAATCCGTAGTGCAGAGTTTGAATAATACATTACAGTGACGGGGAGCCAATGATGATGATAATTTACTGCTTCTCCTGTTGCAAAGTGAAAGAGAACTACAATACAATGGAATACAGTTAAAGAATATATTTGCAACTAGATGAATTACCCAGTCTGTTAGAAAAGCTTCTGAAAAGAATAGTTGTACAAATGGTATATAAAAAACGGTAGAAGTAGATTTTTATTTGCAGAATAAGTAGGATATAATATCTTCATTTCTTCAGGCAGACTTACTAATCTGTAGTCAAGATCAGTTTGGGTTGTTAAGGCCACCTCCTTCCTTCCTTCCTTCCTTCCTTCTTCCTTCCTTCCTCAAAACTAATGTAATCATTTTGTTTGAAGGCCATGATGTAAAATGAATGTTCTCGATGTTTAAGTCATGAATACATCCTTGGTTACACTGATCATCAGTTGAGTTCCCTGTTGTGTGTCCTTGATGAACCACGCCAACTTTCCACTCTTCAAACTTGCTTCACTTTAAATAATTTCTACGTTGTGCATTTAAATTGTTATTTGTGGCATTTTAACATTAATAAATCACTGTTACCTCATTAGTTTTTAATTCATGTCAACAAATGCTGAAAGTCAGCTGCTGTTGGGTTCTACATTGTGTCTCCAGATCTGAAAGTGGCCCTGTCGTTGTTTTTGCCGCTCAAACTGGAACTGTTTACTTTGCAAGTCCTGTTCTAGTTCTGCTGTTAAACGTGAGAGTAGCTCTCGTTGTGAGAACTGATAAAGGCTGTTATCAGCTCTTAACTCTTTTTTTGCAGCTGAATAACAAATTTAGCAACTTCCTCTTACATGTTATGGAAATGTCCTAATTTTGAGAAGCAAACACACCACTTTGTAATGTACATTTTTACTACAATGATGGAATATTATAGTTCTGCACAACCCCCGAAGAGGCTGATATACTGTGTGTGTATACAGGAATAATTTGAGTTCTAATGTGAATCCCCTTTAAAAGAAGCTTTTATACAAGTTCTGTATAAAAATGAATTGAAAATATCTTGTATAAAACCAAAATCAAGTACAAAACAAAAGTATGGCAATAATTCCTTTGTAACATCTAGCTTATTTAGAGGCAGAGTCTGAGAACTGGTATTCTTCTGCTGACTGTTGATGTTGGCAGATCCCAAACTATTCCGATAGTTTCATTTTCTTTATTTTTCACTGTATGATCCTTTGATAACTCAATGATGATTTAAGCTTCAACAATTGAATATTCTTGTGTACAATCGATCAAAAATTAGATTTGCTGTTAAATTGTCATATTAAATTTTGCTAACTTTGTGTGATAAGGCTTTAAAAGAAGGCAAAATACTGTTAAAGTATTATTTATCCTGACTTCTCCATCTTTGTATTAGTTATTTTCTGATTTTCGGTGTAGAAGTAATCAGATCTGTCACTTCAGTAAAGGTAGAAATACCACAGTGTAAACTTTTTACTTTAGTGAATGTGTGAATTTAGTGAACGAACCCTTACAAAAAGCCACTCATTAACACAAACACACTTATCAAACCATGTTCTGTGAGGTAAAATTGCTGTTTTTGTCAAAGGAGTCTGGTGGCTTTGACAAACGCATAGATAATGGCTTCAATTCTCCCTTTGTAAGCTAAAACAGGGCTGTCTGACCATAAATTTAAGTGGTACATATAATACCACTCCACTAAAAAAACATCTGAACTATTAATTAATTAACCACAGTGCTCAATTGCATGCTGTTAGTTAAGTTCTACGTCTGCTTCTTTGCAGTATTGGGGTATCTTGTGAACCTATGCAAGCTGGGCAAAAATGTACATATACAGTCATGAAAAAATGATTAGACCACCCTTGTTTTCTTCAATTTATTGTTCATTTTAATGCCTGGTACAACTAAAGGAACATGTTTGGACAAATATAAAAAAATATAATGATAACAACAAAAATAGCTCATAAGAGTTTAATTAAAGAGCTGATATCTAGCCATTTTCCATGGTTTTCTTGATAATGATTTTGGTTATTATCAAGAAAACCATGAATAAAATAGCTAGATATCAGCTCTTAAATTAAACTCTTATGGGCTATTTGGTAAAATGGTAAATGAAGTGCACTTATATAGCTCTTTTATCCAAAGCTACACTACAGACTGCTCATTCACCAGTTCACACACACATTCATACTGGTGGCAAGGGCTATCCTAAACGGTGCCACCATTGGGAATTCATTCATACACCGATGAACGCAGCATCAGGAGGCATTTGGGGTTCAGTATGTTGCCCAAGGATATTGCGACATGTAGGCTGCCATGGTCAGGGAACCACCAACCTTCCATTCAGTGTGCGACCATTCTACCAACTGAGCCACAGCCACCCTTTTGTTGTTATCATTATATTTGTCCAAACAAATGTACCTTTAGTTGTACCATGTATTAAAATGAATAAGAAATTAAAGGAAAAGGGTGGTCTGATATGTTTTTCCATGACTGTATATCATTTATTCACAATCATTTTCATATTCCCACGGTGTCAGTAATGATGACCATGTTTGTTGTTGTCCCCAGATGACGGTGAAGAAGACCCTGTCGGAGTTCAGGCGCACTCACCACGATAACTGGCAGGAGCATCGGCAGTGCTTCACTGACGACCAGCTGCTCGTGCTCACAGACCTGCTGGTGTCACCCTGTTACTATGCCTAGACAGCCAGCTGCCTTCCCAGGTCCTCCACAGACTGACTGACCAGAACCCTAGAAGAATAACTAAACCTTTTAGCAGTGTTGGGATCCTCTGTGCAGCCTGTAAAAATAGTGTCTGATTTTGTGGCAACGGCTGAGAGCCTTGCCTCTGGAATCTCACGTGCCAATGTTGGCCTTCGGTAAACGCAGCAGAAAAGCAGCCCTGGGCAAAATGGTTTCAAATATTTAACGTACTTGGTGTTTATTTTGTCTTGCCAAGCAGCTCAACAGCCCCAAAGGTGGCCACTTTACTTTGGAGAAAATCATCCTTCCAGTGCATCTTTTTTTGTAGTTGTAAAATAAGCACATCTGCCAGAAAAATCTCTGTATCATTTCACAACACTCTTTATTATTACAGCATTTCACTCTTCTGGTTTTCAAAGATTTTTAAATAATAAGTTGAAACTTTATTCATTTACCAAATACAAGAAAAACATTTGATTATATAAATGTGTAGAATGTTAAAAAATGAGTCATAGTATCAAATACTTCAAACTAATGGTATTTCTGCAGTTATAATGTAAGAAACTCATGAAAAGTGATGTTTCTAATACTTTCTTATGCTTAAATAAAAAAATATAAAAAACGAATCAATATAAATGTATATAAACCTTATAAATAATAAGAAAATGTCTATAATATTTCATTGTATTCCTACAACCCACTGTGCTGTAATAGCTCAACACTGAGAATTTCCTGTCGTTTCCTGTTAAATAAACTCACTGCATCACTTGTAAAGGGACGTCTGTTTTATTTTACAGAGGAAGAATGAGAGTAAAATGTCTGCCAGTTTATCTGTGTACGTCAGGTCAATATACATATAATAGATGTCTGCAGCAGATTATGTTCTGCAAGGTGGCAGAGATCAAACACTGAAGAGCTGTTTCTTTTTGCACAGATAAAGACTGTTTGCAACAGTGTGTGTTTTCAGAAAAACAAAGACCACATACTGTAGATAGAGCTGTCACCATTTTTATTCTGCATGTTGATTTTTTTTCTGATGCAGTGCAGTTGACTTTGATATGTTCACTGTGCCGAGACGTATGCTGGCAGAATGAGATGACGGATAGCTGTTAAGTAGGCCCTACAATCTGGAATAAACAAAGCCAGACTTGTGTGACTGTACAATGTGTGATAGTGTGATTACAGTAGTACCTGCCCTGACACTCATCATATCGCAAATAATTCTGATAATGCCCTTTAAAATAGGTGTTTGGGCATGACTGATGATTTTCCTAATCCTAATATTTATCTCCACTAGGGTTTTCTGTAAATGTGAGTGTACAGTAAGCAAAGTAAAGAAGCAAACAGCCTAATATTTGTTTTGCACATTTAATTATTTCTGCTTAACCTGTTTAATCGATTGCTTCATATCGTCACTGTTAAAATAATGGTCATTTTTTGTCAAATTTTTTTTTTTTTGCCTAAATCATCTCCTCATGACGCCAGCCACTTATGGTAAAATCGCCTACATCCTCAGTTGATCAGATCATGTGATTTTTCCCCTTTAAGATCATCACTTCTTTGACAATTTGCCACATTCATAGGCATCAGATAAGAACCCAGCAAAGAAGAGCTAGAGGGAGATTGTTTAGTTTATCAGTTTAGTTTATCAGTGTTTTATTGTTGACACTAATATTGGTAACACTTTACTCTAAGGTGTCTACATAAGAGTGACATGAGCGTGTCATGAACATAATAATAATAATAATAATAATAATATACTTGTCATGTCATGTTTCTGACAGGCTTGTGGGACTCTTATGTAGGCAACTTCAAAATAAAGTGTTATTGCCTAAGTCATTTATTTCTCTCAAATTACATAATTTACACACAGTGTTATTACTATGCCAATAGCCATCCTTTGTTACATCCTGTTTGAGTTAAATGATCAATAAATGCCATATGTTACACTTTTGGTGAAGTTTTTTGTGTTTCCTGCAAAACTTGAAAAACAAAATGAGTTAGGCGATTATTTTAACAGGGTGACGATATTGTTATTGACCGATGACCATAGACTGTATAAAAATAAAATGATGCTGATGACTCATCTCTCCTCTGGCCGATAGTTGTAGGAAACGCTTCAGTTAAACAGCAACGGCATTTCCGGTGTTACGATTAACGAGTGACCGTGTTATTTAGCGACTAATGCTGAAATCTGTGATTGGCGTCGTTACGACAATATATAGCTGCCCTTTTTGTTTAGTTGTCATTAAAATGTCAAATCAATTGTTTTTGATTCTGTTTGAGTAAAAATATGTCACATACACAAGCTATTTAGTCATTTTCAACGTCAACTGAAAGTTGCCATTTAACAGGGTGACCCTTTAATCCGTAACACCTGCAGTCGGCTAGGCTAAAAACAAACCTTACCTCGGCTGTTATAAACCTTTTTTTGGCCTATATGGATAATTTTATTACATTATCACAGTTGTGTACTCATTTTACTCGAGCAATTAACATTGATCGGCTACACTTTTTGTCATCATCCCTGGAGGAAATAACCACTCTTGCTGCTATGTACCTGTCGTGAGTGACTGCTGATAGATACAGCAATGACCTACTACATTGGTAAGTATTTTTCTAGTTAGGTTTTCTTTTAGAGTTTAAAAACCTTATAAATTGTCTGAAAAAACCTTTTTCTCATTTTAAATGACTTTTTAAGCATTTAAATGTCTAAAAATATCTAGATATATGCCATAGATTTTGTTGAGTTTTATTATTGAGATTCCAAGCAGCAGAAAATTACATATTGTGGGTTTAAATAATCTAAATTAGCTCAATAAAAATAAAAGGTGCAATCAGTTTTGGTTATATCTGGAGAGATTTATGTATGTTGTTTTTCTCTGCTTACATTACAAGTTTTCAGGTGGTTTGACTTTACTACAAAAGCATAAACTCAAAAGGCATGCACCTAAATAATGCAAGTTATGTGGAAATAGTACTTCATCCCTATATTTCACCCTGTACACACATGCGTACATCACATGATGCTCTTATGTTTAAAAACATATTAAAACAGACCATGTACACGTGCATTTGGATGTATTCACTCAGATTTATTCATTAGTAGTAGTCTGAATTACAATAAGTGCCTCCATGTATTTTACATATTCCTTATTTTGTAGCAGCTTTCAGTACATACTTTCAGTACAGTACATATTTTTCTGCATGACACACAATGGTGACATTTACTTGTAGCGTTGCTCTAGAAACAGACTTTGTCAACATGTTTTCTGCACCTGGCAAATATCCACATAGGCCCCATGTACGTATATATATATATATTTCTAAACCCTGAGATTAATTGACAAACCCAGCCTGGTATATAGCATTGATCAAGTTTTATTTGTTATTTAATTACAATCAACCTGTTTGAGTGTGTGAGTGTTTCTGCACGCTGTGTACTCTTTCTTTCACTAAACTTTCTAGAGAGAACAGGTGTGTGTCTGAGTCCTCAGGCAGAATTGTTCTCACAGCATCAGCCAGCTGAAACAGGTACTCCGTGTTCTGCCCACTTGGACCGGTAGAGCTGACTATCTGGTTGGCGATCTCCTCCAGAGGGGCGGGCCCGAGGTAGTCTGGATTGTCCTGAGAGCCAATGTAGAGGAGCGTCTGGCTGGGCGGAGTAGAGAGTGGTGGACGGGGGTGAAAGGTCACCGTAATGACCTGATAACCACCTTTTTCTCGGTAGTCGAGGTAACTCTTCACTTCTTGCTCCCGGCCTGTCGGCAGCTTGTAGGCAACGCCCCAAACACATCCCTGAAACAAGAAAAACAGGTAGCTTGGCATCTGAAGGAAACAATGCAGACTCTAAATAGAAAGTTGAGTAAGAACTTTAATCTTTTGTAAGTTAACTAGAGCTAAAACAATGAGTTGATCGGCACAAAATGTACCCAAAAATGAATCTGTCCATGGGGCTAGGCTTTCAGGTGAAATTATAGAGAAAAACATTTTCTTTTTCCAGCTATACACTGATTATTGACAAACTTCAATAGGGTATTGCCATTAGCAGATTTATTGGATGTAGGCACACAGGAGCTGAACAATAAACCTAAATGAGTTAAATGAAGGAAACACTGCTGTTGGAAAACACTACTGGCAATTTGGGTTCCAAGAGGACCAAAACACGTTATTTTCCATCATTATTATGTAAAGAGATCCCTGTCCTGAGCTGTGTGGACTTTTGTTATTTGGGGCAATGGAGCTTAAAGGTTGGAGAAGCCTGTAACTGGAAGGTTGGAAGTTTCAGTCTAGTTTGGTCATCACATTGAACTGATGAAGTGTTGATGTAAAGTGTGATGTAAAATGAAAACCGAATCTTCAAAGCATAATTCTACAAAATATTTTACATCAGATTTTCTGAGAGGTTAGTCAATATGTTACTATCAATTTCGATGACATAGTGTTTCTAGATATCTCCAGGATATTAGGCCTGAAAATGAATCAGAATTTTATTGAAGTTGCACTATGCACAAGTGTAATATCCCGCCTGACAAATTGTATTATACAGACAGAGATCATACTATGTTTTAAAAAGAAAATAACAATATTGATGAAAACATGAAACTGTAATTTCAGTCAAATCTTAATCGAAACATAGCTTAATCATATCATAGTTCCATTAAAAGACAATAAATGTATCATATTAAACTTATCGTCCTGCCCTATCTGTCTGTAGAACAATTGATAATGGCAATCTTTAATTACAGCAAAGCCTGGGTGATATGACCAACACAACAAACAGCCTAACTCCTTAAAGACAATATTTACGTCAATTCGGTGGCAGTTTACATACTTTTTATTTATTGAATTACCAGAAAACATGGCTAAATAGTGATACATTTCATGGATGGTGCATTTTAGACACCAAGGATTTTTCTCTATTGTTTATATTTGCTGGTCTGTGGGGGTGTCTTCAGTGGAGGTGTCGTCAAAATTCAGTGTGCTTCTGCTTTCCAGTAACTTTTTTTAAGATATGCGTCAGTCACCTCTGAATACATGTTTTCTGGATGCTTACGTTGTTCACGTTACGTTACACACTCTGCATCTCTCTCTTTTCCATCAACTGCAACAAATTATCTTTCATCCAAGGTCAGAATACAATACTCTGTCCTTTCCTTTGTTTCTACTGTATGAGATGCCATCTCCTTTCCTGAGTTGCTTTGTTCTTCACCGTGTTCAGCATTGTCTTTGTCTCACATCATGCATGTGTGCCAATAAATAAAATATCTATAACACTATGACAATTCACTGTTAAAGATACAGTTTGGAAAAAACAAGGATGTTAGTGAGCGCAACTTGAAACATCTGTTCTATTATGTGAAATCTCCTTTTCAAAATCTTGCTGTTTGCCAAGTTGCATTGCTAGTTTGCTGACCTTCATGCTGCAATATTTCTACTAATTACACTACATAATACAGTAAGGTGATCTATTATTACTGTGTGAATAACGTGGGATTTTGTTTGCTTTTCCCCTTAACATGATTTGTCCTTGAATAAAAACATTACATTCATAGCAACTACGTCAAATGTAATTAATATAATAAAGATTTATACCACTTTAATGGGACAACCAACCATTTAAACTGACAAATCTTCATGACAATTTAGGTAATCAAATAAAGGAAGGATTTTTTATATTATTTAAACAGGAAATGCCATTAAGAGTGAGGTCTCTTCTGCAAGGATGCTCTGATTACAGAATAAAGTGTTTATACCTTATTTTAATAAACCTCAGTGTTGTTGCTAACTGCTGAGTCATTTATCAAGCAAAGGCAATAAACATTGCTAGTCCCAGATTCTCCAATGAGAGTATTTTCTTGTGTTTTGGAGTGTTGATCCAACAAAATAAGATCTCTGAAGATGTCAGCAAGGGCTCTTAGATAGTAAGATGGACATTTATTTTACTATTTTCTAGATGGAAGTCGAGAAGGTAATTGGCAAAGTAATCGCCAGTGATATTAATCATAAGTTGCAGTTCTATTACAAAGTTATGTATGGTATCATTAAGTTTAGGGGGGTTATGTCTTACCTCAGGATCCTCCACCAGTGTCACCACCCGACCAGGCTGGAAAATACAAAGACAGACAAACAAGCACTTTGAAATAGCAGCAAAACATACAGTTAAGCAACTCATTTAAATTGTATGTACTATTATACAAATGTCAACAAAACAGAAAAAAAGAACAGGTTGTTACAAGCTACGGTAGCCAACATACTGTAATGAAAAACCCTTTAATGCTTACTATAAATCACCTTAATAATAGCACAAATAATAATAATAATAAAAAATTTACGACTAATGGTAATTAACACAACAATGAGCTGCTGTGTGATGTCTCTTTCTTTTTTAAAATGGGCAATGACTTGTGGATTTAACCTAAATGACAACATCCTGAAACTTCTCTATCCTATGGTAACTTAAGGAGGTTTAACTGAATGAGCAGACCTTTGCTTTTTTAATGGCCAGCTACATGTGCTTTTACAGTTATTAACATTGTGAACAGACTGTCAAATCTGCACTTACATTCTTGTGTTTGTATAGTTATAGTATCGTTGTTATCACTGAAATTCAGGCATATGCCAAGGACTTTTCAGTAACTTATCTCATTAGATTTGACATTTAGAGGAGCTCTTATTGGAGGCTTTCCCCCATTTGACAAAGCAACACTGATCCCACAGACATGGCAACATTGCATCAGTTATTGCGATTGTTGTCAGGAAGTCACGTTATTCATTCACTAATAGAGGTCCCAAACACAATAACGAACACTTACCTTACCCGGTACTCCCCGGTGGTCGGTGCTGCCCTGCCAAAACCGACGGCTGAAGCCTTTTATGTAGCCAATTCTTTTTTCCTCATAAGGAAAATCCACTTTCCATATAAGAGACCCGTAACCGAAAACCCACATGATAAGACGTTAAGCTAGCCGTTACCGTGGCGACAACAAGGACGGTTAAAGCTGAACGGACAACGATTTAGTCTGACGGCTACCTTACAACGATAGTCATAACATTGTAATTATTGACGGATACACCTGCAATAGTGTAAATTGTCTAACGGCGGTAGTTAAACATGCTCTTTATAGCCTCCGGCTGTCCCAGGACTAGGTGGTCAAGCTATCAGGATATACTAAATATTGACACTTCCGCTCAAAAACTTTCAGTATAAACCGGTTTTCCGCTATTGCACATTCCTTTTTATGACTTTAACTATTAAGAGGCGTTTTCGGTAGCTAAATACAATTCGGTCTTGCTTATTCATAACATTTTATCCTTTCACCCCATAACGTATCACTTTTAGACATACCTTTAAAAGCGCCTCGCTTTTATTTTGAAGGTAAACCGACATTTCGGATGTTTTTCGCCATTTCCATGTAAAATCTAATTTTAGCCAAATACACCGAACAGAGCGAAACACTTGTCCAATCACAGCTGATATACATTCTACTCCACCCACTCCACAATCTATAGTAAATATGTATTTTGTCAGACACTATTAATGCTGTTTTTATTGAAAAAAAAAAAATCCCTTTCTTAAGTTGCTGTTAAAACCAGAACATCCAGAAATGTTCTTGTTAGCCACAAAAGTTGTTTTGTACCTAGTGCTGTGCAAATAATGTATGAAAGCTGTGGAATATTTTCAGATTTGTTGAAAAGCTGACACTCAACTGAATTGCTTTTGTATAAATATCCAAAATTAATGGAATATATGGAATATTGTAAGATATGAAGAGTTTCTGGCTGAAAGTATGAATAAGCGAGTGCATTAATTAGCTCACGAGTATGAAGAATTGGAGATTTCGGAAAATGTCAAAGTCCTGATTTGTATGTGTATGTTTGTGTATATCTGTATGTGTACGTGTGTGTGTCCAACTGCATTAATTAGCCCATCTCCATACTCACACACTGTAATAGTGGACATAGTTACTTAGACGTCACCCAGTGGTTTGTGGACTACCGATTTGAAGCCTGAAGTTTGGTGTTTCGGCTGTCTCCCTCTTGGGTTTTTGCTGTTGTCATATTGTTTTTTTGCAGCCATTGCATGTGCAGAACGATTGATGATGTGAGGTTATCAGCTAACATTAGCGTCTAAAGAATAGCTGACTCTACAGAGGGTCTTTTGGTCCAAACGGACACTGAACAAAACATTTTTAAGTGAGCAACATGTAACAGTGCACTTTAATGAACTGACAATACACTTTAAAAGGGTCAAAGTTCTGAGACCAAAACACACAAATGTGCCTTGGTACCTACCTGTCAATCAGAAGTTAGCCCTGCCCTAAAGTATACCCTGATTTATCATCTATTTTACTATAAGTGGGATCATAATTTAACTAGCGATTGAGACAGTACATCAAGTGAGAATTTTTTCTTTTTCTTTTCTTTTCTTCAAGTCATTTTTCTATTGACTTACATATAAACAGACTTCTTTTTGCCGCTAGTGATGTCGCCCCCTGATGGCTTTTAGAAAAAATGCAGGTAAAAGGCACTTTCACACTGGCTTTGCTTTTCAGGCCTGGAGGTTGCTGCTTAAATTTACCACGAGCCGGGTTAGCATAGCAGGTTAGCACACAGCAATGTGTTTCTGCAAGTTGACTGGAAAGGTTCTTATGGCAGGCTATTGGACATCTAAAATCTTGGCTATATGAACTGCGTTTTTAAGATCATAATTGGTACACTGTAGTTCTTAGGCTGAAATGCTCACTCATAGTGACTGCTAATTTTGCTTGTGACATGCATAAAAAACACCATATGGTCATGTTAACAAGGATAATGACTTGAAATTAATTAGAGAAGGACCTTAAAAATTAAAACTAAGATAGTCTTAGAAAATGATAGGTTGTACATGCTGAAATGACACATTAATAGATAATAAATGTGTTGGTATGACCTTGTCCTCTTGTGGGAAAAATGGTTCACTTAAGTACCAGAAACAATGGAATTCTTTTTTATTATTATCATTATCTGAGTGACCTATCAATCAATGTGTCCGAAGCTCTTAGAGCTGCTTGTAAGCTACCGTTTATATGCATCCATTAATTTATTTTCTATGAATGTCCTCGTGTGCTTGTGCATTTGCTAAATGAACTGGAACCAACATCACAAGGAATATGGGTTTCAGTCCCGACACCAGGGGGTGCTGAGTTTCTATTTCCCTCATTGCTTCTTTGTGTGTTCTCCCAAATAACATGCTCGTCATGTATGCCGTGTGAGCACTGATTCAGAACCAAACAAAGTGGACAGCCACAGTCTGGCCTGTAATGTCAGCTCCAAGAACAGCAGCCGTGCTCATTCTTCTGCCTCTGAGAGAAGCTAGTCAGCAAACCTTTTATGTAACCAGCCTCGAGTTTGGAAAGGCAGATCTGTGGTTTAAATCCTCAGCTGGGCTGGAAAATGCTGCTCAGGAAACATCTGCCATAAAGATACCCTTGTTACAACACCAAAACCAAACCTGGTGCAGTTAAGCTGGTCACTAAAGGTCAGCTCTCAGGTGGGAATATGTGTGTAAAGTACACATTCAAATAAAGTCATAGCACTTGCCTGAACATAAAACAGTTAAATACAGCAATTTCAAATAGTCCATGTTCCCTGCTGTGAAAATTATGTGCTGTTTTCATTGGCTATAAACCTCCACAGAGCTACACAGAAGTGTACTTACATGACAAATCCTGCTCCAAATATCTTAAACCCCATGCACACATAATTATCTCATTCATTTGTGGATCAACAACTCAAAAAGCTTACAAACTGTCCCATGGGCTCACCTTTTGTGCAATATTTGTCTTTGACAGGGACACATTTGTGGGGAAAATATTTTCATCAGGCTTTTTTCTGGCATACATTTTTATTACGACAACAACATACAAATTAGGGAAATAAAAGTCTCCCTTCACAGCCAGTCTGTTTGTCTAAGAAAAGAGGCAATTTTCATGAAGAAGAATATGTTTTATTTGCTCTGTTGAAGGAACACACAGTATCTGCCTTTACTAGGTGAATTTGGCACATTTGTTAGCTCTTATTTGGAAGATGTTGAAGTAAATATGAGGCTACACCAAGATGAATGAATGTGAATTGAATTCAGTGGAAATATGCTTGGAGCAGGAACGACATCATCTTTTAAAGTAATGATCTGCAAGATGTTCATTTTAAATAACTGTTAGGTTACTTTCTTTTGTCGACTACCGCAAAAACTGTAGACTGATGAATACCCTTTCATTGTACTATTAAGAACTGGGTGTCTGGTGATATTCCCAGAAAATTGTTATTATTGTTATGGAACTACATATGGTGCCCCAGCTGGGCGATTTTGCCCAGTGCCGTCTCACCCTGTGGCCCAAAAAGCATTTGTGATTCATTGAGGATTTGTATTTGTAAAACTTCTCCTCCTCAGTTTAAGAATCTGGCAAATCATTACAAAGTAAAGTATATGGTCCATATTGGAAGTCATGGACAGGGCCAGCAGGAGAAACAGTAATGTGCATATTCAGTAGGCTTCATATGTCAGAAGTTACCCAGAAGAATAGGCGCCATTGTTGGGTCCATTGTCCTGTTCTTGTAATACATCAATGGAAAAATCACAAGGGATGAAAGCTGTGACAGAAGGTGAAGCAAACGCTACAGACTTGCTCTTTAAATCACTTGAGTGAGAAGCAGCTTCTATCGTTGCAAGTAAACCATTACTATGGCCGGACAAACAAACAAAGATAAGAGCGATGTCTAAACCGCCAACTGACTAGAAGATCTGGTTTTGTTACCCATTATCATTCTTCTATTTGTTTGTATTTCTCTAAGCCCATTAAAAATTTTCTTGGGTAGCTCTAAGCCCCGGATGCATTGATGGTGCACCTGCAAAATATATAGAAGGAGAGAAAGATTGCATGTTAGAGACGTGGCCAATGGCAAACTTAAAGTAACTGTCTTTATCTCCTGAGTCAAAACACAAATAGACTGACTCTCTAGTAAGTGAGATCCAAAAACACACCTGCAATTACTGCTTTATTATCGCCAAAGGTGCCACGAGAGAGAACAGATCAGAGATCTTTGAGATTGTAACTTAAAACATTAGTCTGAAGCTTTTAATTCTATCACCATAAGCAATCAAATGGCTTCAAAAATCCTAATTAAATCTACTTTAATTCGCTCTTTATTTGTGATGTAATCAAAAAAGCCACTGTATTAACACAATAATCAAACCAGATCAAATAAATCATTATTCAAAAACCATTAATCAGTGTTGGTATGTAATGCCTGTGGTTTTGGCCTCATGTCTTCCTCATTTCTGTTTAACTACCGTTCACCATACGTTACATCAGCTCTATTTTATTCTCATAGGCTTTCATCGTCTCTGACAAGCGCTGCCTCTGTCTCATTTCCCTGGGCTCCACCTCTCTTTTTGTTCCTTCTCCAACCCCAGAGCTGTTGCTAAACCTTCTTGTTCTCTTCCTGCACAGTCTTCTGGATGTTCCTTGGGGGTGGGGACCAAGAAAGAGACAAACTCAACCATTTTCTTGTTTATTTTAGTCACTTGTAAAAGCTTCCCTTCATTTAGGAAAGTCTGAATTTGATATTTCTTGCATTTAAAGGGGTGCACTACCAACTGTACACATCAAAGTCAGTTTATTTAAGCACTACACAGCCTTCTGCTGTTGTAAAATATTTTCAGTGGCTTTGTAGGGACCTTTCCGAATTTTGGAAACCGCTGTTAATTCCTCGCTTTCCGCTAAACAGTCAACATTGGTTTCTTTTAACCATGACCGCAGTCATTCTCTAATGTTTCCAAGTTATTAATGTGATGACAGTGAAGGTTCCCTAACCATAATAAAGTGGGTTTTTTTCGCCAAAACCATGATCTTTCCACACCCCAACCCAGCTGTTTGTGTGCCTTAAGCTTAACCATACAGAAGATCAGAAGACATTCTTCTACGTTAAGGGCATGGACCAACAAAACCAACAAATTTTTCTTTAACTTGTGAGAACATTTAAATGGCAGTGAATGCCATTAAAAGGTGCTATTGAATAGCATTAAGGAAAATAGTATACACTGCTACACCTATTTTGACCACTGTGTTTTTTTTTTCAGTTTTTCTTTCAAGTCCATCTTTATTGAATAAATACTACTAAATTGCCATTAAGGCCCTTACTCTCCCCAATGTCTGAGTGGGTTTTCTTCGTAGAGTTAATAAGTCAAAAGGTGCCTTGTGCATGGTATCAGATGCTGAGGGCCGCTGAAGAGTGTCAGAATCTGACAAGTTGGGAGTGAGACTGAGACCAGGTTGGATGTCAACATCCAGAACATATTTCGACTTTGTTTCTCTCTTCCAAGGAACTAACTAATTCCTTGTTATATTGAACATACATATGAGACCCTTGTTTGTTGCTTTCTGTCAGCCTGTGTTTGTAAAATGGTCGTTATCTCTTCTTCCAGCTTTTTCCCTCTGTGGTTAAGCTTCAAAAAGAGATTTCTTCAGCTGGTAGAAATTCCTTTTTCCACCATCCACCTGCAGCATCATCTATCTAACCTCCAATATTTAGTTCTTCTCCTGCAGCGACTGAGGTCTACAAAGCCCATCCAAAGGTCTCCTTTATACTGACTCACTCTAGCAGCAGTGGTTGCACACACACAAAAAAGCTCTTGAACCTGTGACACCATCTCAGCAGCCATAGTGAGAAATGTGCCAGCCGAGCCATAAAAGTCGACTATATGTAGAGAGCAGAGTTGAGTGGGCCATTTTTTGGGCTCTGAGGCCTCAAACTGTTTGATCCTGAACTGCTCATATGACTCCTGAGATTTCTCTCACACACAGGCTCAGTGAATGCAGCCACATCTATCAGCACCGTTGTACTTTCCTGAGAATGTGATTCTATTCTGGGTGTAACAACTAATAATGATGATGTGAAGGACTGCAAGATAAGAAAGTCATTATTAGCAAGTCAATATTATCTATTTTGACTCAGTTTTTACACTGAGCCTGCAAAAACCTCATTTGTAAAAAATGTTGGACCAGCACAAGCATTGACTAATTAGAATAATAGAATCATGTTCACATTGGCATGACTGATATTCTCCCTCCGCCTTCAAACAAGATGTAATAATAGAAATGATGATAAAATAGAAGGTTTCGTAGATGATAAATGCTGTGTTCTGCTTTGTCTCAGCAACAAGGACAGTCAAACATTTGGAGTCCATGTGATGGAGGCTTCTGTTACTTATTTTCAGAATTTGATTATAAAGTAGAAGCTTCGGCCAAAAAAAACCCTCACAAGACAAATGCCACCACTTGTCTTGGGAAAGGTCTTTTTTCCGAGACGGTGACAATAAAATGAAAGAAGCAAAGGCAATGTAGACTCTTCTATATTTGGTTTTCTGCACCACTAAGAAGAGAGCAATATCCATGATATTAATTTTCTCTAAAAAGGGAGGGTTTTTTTCCTTGCTTTTTTTTAAACACCTAAATTAGATTACTGCGGATCTTAATTTGCTCTATAATAATGAACCACAGGCTACTTTTCCTCACTGACTGATATCAAATTGTAAAACCTCTGTCAGCAATGGAGTTAAACATTGCCCCCCCCCCCCCCCCATTTAATTTTAAAGTTAGATAAATTAAATTGGGGTCAGTGTAACCTTTGAAATTTTTGTCCAATTATCCAACTTGTATTTTTATTCTTCCTGCACGTGGTGAGTGACTACAAAGATACAGCACATTTCTCGCTTGGACCTGACATCGCTGAAGGGATTTGAGATATTTTCCCCCCAAAATTGGTATAAATAAGGCTTAGTCCAGTCGCTGCAATGGAACCTAATACTCTAAAGCTTCCTCAAGCTTAACCAAAGTCTATAACTTTATCAGAATGTTTGAGTGAGAACCATGACGTGTTATGGGAGACTGATCACAAGGGTCTTGCTTTGGCTTTCTTAGCTTCAGGATTGTCCAGTTTAAAATGATCCATCTCTAATATATATGTGGTGGACTCTACAGCGCTCCCAGCGACCCAAAGGATGTGTAAAATTGTCAATCGTGACTTTAAAGAGCTAACAATAAGTGGAGTGTGTTTACTGGTGTGGTGAAAGTGTAGAATCTTACAAACAATTCAATACCTCATCTCTGACCAGGCATCTGTGGCCATTCAATATACTGAACCAGAGATTCTAACCTTATCAAGGGTCAGTTCCTGAGACTTTCTTTCAATGGTCCTTCGAGCTTAAGATATTGGTGATTGTTCAGTAAAGATGTTTGTAGCAATCAGCACAATCAACATAAGCCTTCATAGGAGTACTATACATCCAGTTATTGTGTAGACTATGACCTTAGTAAAGGACAAGATCATGGGGACCCTGTGGTTTTCAGTGCACCCATCAGCCAGCACTTGATTGGTAACAATCACTAAACACAAAGTATTGCTGAGGCTGATGGGAATGGCATTAGTTTTGCAGGTATGTGGTCTTAAATAAAACGATTGGACAAATTAAAATTTTGTAATGATGGTGGTGTGAGAAGAAAAGACAATTCATCCACAAGGAAATGTGAATGTCTGCGCCAAGTTGCTTGGCAATCTATTCAGTTGCTGGATGAGCATTTCACTCTAAACCACAAATGTGAAGCTTGGATTGGTGTCATAGGAAAAGTAAACGGATCACCAATCAAGTCATTAGGATTCATCCTCTGGCCATCATGGGAAGTTTTATAAAAGTCTTGCCAATCCATCTAGTAGTTGTCAAGGCTTTTCATTGAGGCCCAAAATGTCTCCCTCATGGTGGCGCTACAGAAAAAGTCAAGGGGGTTCCAAAGTCTTTGGGATATATCGTCTGGAACCCATTAATGTCTGCACAACATTTCATGGCAATCCATTCAATGGTTGTTGAGATATTTCAGTCTGCACCAAAGTGGTGGACGGACCATCTGACAGGCTGATGCTGCCTATTCCAGGCTTCATTCTGGCAATAGAGATGTAAGTGTTGACTATTGAGGCAGAACTTTGGGTAGAAAATAAAGTCTTAGCACTGTGCTGGCATAGGTTTGGATTAGAAATAGAACATGCCCGAGTATGAGGTTTAAGAGCAGAGATGAGTCAAAGCCAGAGCTGGTGGACAGCTGGCTCTGAGTCAAAATGGAGTCAGGGCCAAAGTGGAGTCATAGCCATATCAGAGCAGAGCCCATGTTGGCGCCACTCTGGCCGAAGAGCCACAGAGGAGATGGAGCAGAGATTGAGCCGGTGCCAGAGAAAAATTTTGAGCAAAGCTGGAGCTGATTCCCATCCTGGAGATGAGTAGGAGTTGATGTCAGAGAGGGAGTCTCGCTTTTAACAGAGGAAGCAGGAGCTGATGACGAAGAAGACGATGAGTGGAGTCTGAGTTGCGTCAGAGTGGAACCAACCAGATAATTGCTGGAGAGGAGCCAGCGTAGAGCTGCTGGAGTCTGTACTGAAGTCGGAGAGAGAACTGAAGTGGAGGAGGGGAACTGAGATGAAGAGGTGTAAGAGGCTGAGAATTCATGAAAGTTTTCTTTCTTTCTTTCTTACTCTGTTTTATTCCTTTTCTGATCTTAACGATGTGTTGAATTTAGAAGCGGAGAACAGTGTGAAGCTGACGAAGAAAAATTGTGCTGTCAGTGAATATGTTGAGCTTGGCAGGTGAAGAGGACTGATTTGATATGATGAAAGGGAGTCTGTCACTCTGGCTGGAGACAGAACATTTTGCTCTGGACACTTGACAGACTCGCTGCTGGTAGCCACAAAAAAGAACATTTTCTTTCCCTTCGCTGTAAATATTGTCATCTGCCATTCCTATTCTGACTACTATTACCAAACCATTCATTAATATAATTGAAACAATTTGCTCTAGTTGATGGCCTGTGAAGGCATCTTGAATGATAGTTTTTTCCTTTTGTCCATCCTTGTTTTCTCTTCTTAATTTATTTTAGAGTTTTGAAATATGCAAGAACAGTTAGACTCTGATCGTTTTCCCACCAAAATGAAATAAGACTTTACACAAAAAAGGAAGGCAAGGAGGTAATATAATAACAGAAAATAAAAATAAATACATTATATTACAATATTTATGATGATTAAAAAATGAATGAAATGAAACGTGAAATGTGTTTCCATCAACTAATTCCGATGATTTGCATGAGAAAAGTTTTTAAAAATCGAGAATGCGCATAAATGTTTATACGCTTGATTGAGGTGTTTTTTGTCGATTTTGAAAATATAGTTAATGTACTAAACAGGAGATGGACGTAGCAATAATTTTACTCACATGACTGATCAGCTGTTTCCCAGCACAGCAATAGCAACCAACCGTATTTCCCCAAATAGTAGCGGGGGCTTCTATTAATAAAAAATCAGTTTGGGACCCGGCTAATAATAGGGGCAGGCTATTATTTGAAGGAGGCTTTTACTAAAAAAAGAAAATCAGAGCAGCTCTGACCGGCACTTTTTAGAGTGTTTTACACAGCGCATTGTAGCCAGTTCCCCGGATGTCGGCCATATTGGAAGTACTCGGATGTAAACAAACAATGAACAGCACGCTTAATGTTCATTTTAAGCAGGATTTAAAATGTCTAAACTACTAAAAAGCCCAGAAGAACGTGCGTAAACGGCTCGACTTTACAGAGAATGACTAGGACAGCGGGAGAAACAACGATATTTACCTACAGTACTAACTAGTGTGGCTAAACTTCAAAATACAGGTGTTGTGTCGAAATCTGTTACCCCGTCAAATGATGTTTCCTGAATGGTGTTCTCCGTAGCATCACCTCCGTGGTTGAAGTTAGGATTTAAGTTTAAGGTTAGGCCTTGTAGAGAGAACTGTTTGTGGTTAAATTAAACTTGGGGTCATATTAAGGAACTTAAAGGAGGACTGGTTGGGGTCAGGGGTCAGGTTGGTGCAGGTTAAGGTAAGGGGGACACATATCGACGGGGGAACAGACTTTGACATAACACTGGTAAGACACCGGCTTATAAAAGAGGCCGGCTTTTATTTACTTAAAACAGTTTTTACACACTGTTACTAAATGAGGCCGGTCATTAATAGGGGCCCGGCTTTAAATTGAGGAAAAACGGTATTTATTTTTATTTTTTCTCTCTCGCTCAATCTCTTCTTCTTCTACTGTTTACTGACAAATTAGTGTACAGCCACACATTACACTACCATCTTCTGACCAAAATACATTTATGCAGCTTTGTTTATTCGCTCTAAACTAGTTGATGGAAATGTCCCAAATTTGCATTTTCTTTAATGCGACATTTTAAAATTCATTCATTACCATTAACCGCTTATCCGCAATCGGGTCGCGGGGGGCTGGAGCCTATCCCAGCTGCCATTGGGCGAGAGGCGGGGTACACCCTGGACAGGTCGCCAGACTATCGCAGGGCTAACACATAGAGACAGGCAATCACACTCTCATTCACACCTACGGGCAATTTAGAGGCACCAATTAAACCTAAGTGCATGTTTTTGGACTGTGGGAGGAAGTCAGAGAACCCGGTGAGAACCCACGCTGACACGGGGAGAACATGCAAACTCCACGCAGAAGAGGCGAACAGGCGACCCTCTAGCTGTGAGGCAAGAGCTTTCGCTTCAAAATTTGATTCCACTTGAATGGAAACATTGCTAATGAGAAACCTCAACCATTGTACGTGGATGTTAGTAATGGCCTACATTGGAGCCAATTCAATGATTACAATGAGTCCAAGTTTCCAAGACTGCCACATCCTTGGAAGTCCATCATATCTATTTTCAGTACATATACATGATTTTACCCATACACTTTCAATGGTTTCTCCGGACCCCTGACTTGTTCAAATTTGTGACAGAGCTCTGGATTTAATAAGATTGGTTTATTCACAATTTTAGTCAGCATGTCACAACAATCACACCAAAAAAAAGTTGTGATTAAATCAGTAATACGACATCTTAAACACATTTGAGACTTTATATATAGGTTTCATTTCTGAGGGGTGAGCTAAAGCTGGTGGAGAAAATTGTACCTGAATCTGGCAACTACAAACAAACTGTTCTGACACCTATACTTTTTCATTTCCTCTCTAACTGAACCAAAGAACATCCATTGCTCTCTCTTTGTTTGTTTCTTTTTTTTCATTTATTCACCCACTAACAAAAGTGACCAGAATATAATTTTAATGCAGTATATTCCCTGTGAGTTTAACGGCTGTAGTATACCAAATAAAATTGGTATATTACCTTTTAATCAAGTAAATTAGCAACAGTGCACTGAGCACACTCTACCTGGTAGCATTGTGTGTCCACCAAAGTGTTTTTTCCTGAGGCTTCCAGTCTTTCAACCAGCAGACCAGTGCCTGATCTCTGGAAGTGGTCTTTTTTTCTAAAGCAAACCTTTTTACAGCATTAACAATGTGTTTGAAATGGCAGCAATGTATTGTGCTCACGTGCTGAAATTGGCGCTCGTCACGCGTCATACAAACCCTTGGAGAAAATACGTTGAGCTCCAACATCAGGCCAAAATATGAATTTGTCCATGAAGTCTTTTTCATTCTATCATCCTGCATTTGGTATTTTTACAAATGCATCTCAAGGTTTTTATCTCAGTGAGTTGTTCTTCTCTCTCTGCCTCAGTCTTGCTAGGAGCCTTGTTTTATTTCCTACTTTTTCTCAACTGTACAGTCTCTTCTGAGAGAAGAGATTCTGCAAAATGTGATTTCTGAAATAGTAGTCCAGAAAATGGTGCATCTAGTCAGTGTACTACTGTTAGCACTATATACCGCAGAGCATACAATGAACACAATGGCATGACGTTGATTAAGCACTGAAAGGAAAGAAAGAATCCAGCTCGGAGTTCATGGCCGGTCACTCTGCCCTGTATCACCTCTGTACATTTGATACAAAAAACTTGTAAGGGCTAAATCAGAGGGCTTTTTATATATATTCTTAAAAAATTAGCAACCCCTACTATAATGATGTAAAAACAGATGTATTCCTCCTTTTACTGATTTAGCTACTGAATATCATACCAGTGATTTCAAGTGTTGTAAGCTGATTATAACAGAAATCAATTTCATTCACACTGGGCTGTTGATTGAATGTCCTCAGTGTCTTTTTACTGTAACGTGCTTTTAAGAAACAATATGCTGAAAAAATATGCTTATTCAATTACTTGCTTAGCATTACATAAGAAGATAATCTCAAGTCTGTATGTTAAGTAGGATGAGAGAGTCAGTGGCTGACTAGCTTCGGCTAACATAAAGACTAACAAGGGTGTCTCCAATCAAAGGCTGGAGAAAAATTTCAGCACATCTAAAGCTCACTAATTTACACCTTGTATCATGTTTGTTTAATCTTGACATAAAACAAAGTGTAAAAACTACAATGAAAAATAAGAATCCATCAACAGACTATCGTAGGGCAGACACACATGAAGACAGACGAGCATTCACGTTCTCATTCACACCTATGGGAGAACCTAAGCTTAAGTCTTTTGTCCAGATATAGCTAATAACAAAATATGTGTTAATCAGTGAGCTTTAGAGGGGATAAGTGGTCATGCTGGCCGTTTTCCCTGTTCTTAGTCTTTATGCAACGCTAAACTAACCATCAACTGGCTGTAATTTCATGTTTAGTGAATGAAAGTGGTGATTTTCTATAAATCTTGTGCAATTAACACACTTAGGAATGCCTTAAATGTCCGAAATAGTATGTTAGGTTTTACATGTAATTTTTAATTAAAATGCAGGTCTAGGTCTTATACATAAATAAGAATCAAATACTCAAAAGACAGAAAAATGCACACAAACCATATTCAGAAACGGTGCCTTTGAACGAGCTGTCAAGACTTCTTTAAGGTTGTGATGTCACAAGTATATTATTGTTGGTACCGCTACAGTCATTCCCTGGCTGCAATGATGGTGCAGAGAGTGCAAATGCAGAAGACCACAGCATCAGGCTTAAAGGAAAATGAACACCTGCTGTTTCTCCTTTAAATGATGATGCACAAACTCATCACTAAACCTGACATCCCCAATGTAATTTTTCACTCTAAAAGTATTTCGACATATATTGACATTTTCATTATTTGTAAATGAGAATACATTCATTTTACACCACTGCCTTGAACCACTTACGGGCCCCATTTCTTTCGCCCACCATCTCCTCTTTTGTTTCATTTTACCCTGACAGCGTGCGTTATAAGCGCTGAAGTGGAGGCACAAATGGGAGAAAACCAGTTTGTAGCTTGGCGCTGATGAGGTGGCTGTACTGTGTGATGGGTCAGATTGGAAATTGGTAATTGTTTTCCAAGGGTTGCATGGGAAAGCTGAAGAAAAATCAGGGAATGGAGACTGGAGAGGGAGGGTATGAGTAGGTAAGCAACATAAAGAGCCATTCTTTCCTCCTCCTCCTCCTCTTCTTCTTCTGTCATTTGTATCACTGTCCCTCCTTCTCTCCTCCTGTTTCTTGTCCTTATCAGATAAGTGAGGACGCCTTCTTTCTAAAGGTGCTACTAGACATCTTCAATAACTATGTGTGTGTGTGTGTGTGTGTGTGTGTGTGTGTGTGTGTGTGTTTTCATGACAGTTATGGGAGCTTGTCATCGTGCTCCTCTAGATCAATGGAGCGCAGTTGCCTAGCAACCTGCTGATCGGAAGGGAAGGAGGTGGGAGAGAGACGGGGAAAGCGGCATAAGATTAGAAAGGAGAGAGAGATGGAGAGGGAAGGGAAGAAGGAAGAGAAGTGGATGAGATCAACAGTAAAGAATGCTGTGGTTGGATGACAGGAAATAAGACAGTGGAGCTTAGCGTGTCCAATCTGTCTTTGTGAGGACTGTAAGAGGAGGGAGGTGGTAGTGTGAATGCATTGATTGTGCATATATATACATACATGTGAGTGTGTGCAACAGTAGTTTGGGACTGATGAGCTGATGTTGATACTATCGCGCTGAAATAGAACATCAAAGCGCTAGCATGGTGACGCCAGTAGCACACTCTCTCTCTCTCATTTAGCTGCTGATTTAATTATCTTTATCTTAAAGGGGAACAAAGTGGTTAAACGCACTGCGTTGGGAGGGAGCGGCGGTAGAGATAAACAGTGGGGAATGAGTGGGTGGGTGGGGGGGACTTAGAGGGAGATGAATTTGGACAGGAGGAAATGAGGAGACGGGCATAAAGAAGGAGAAAAGGGAGGAGAGCAAGGACGAGGGATGGATGGAAAGAGAGTCTGATGATCAGGTGTTTGGTTGGCCTCATGAGAGATGTGCACATATGCTCCAGATCGCCTATGATATTTACACAGTCTCCCTCTCTCTGCCAGGAAGGAGGAGGAGGAGGAGGAGACAGAGGGGTGTGAAGGGAGGATGGGGTGTCATTATAAATGAAAAAAAGGGAGGGATGGGGATACAGAGGAATAGCTGTACATCCCAGAGGTATACTCTGTGACTGAGTTAGAATAACATGTGGAGGCAGAGTGGCTGTTAAACTTTATGGAGGATTGAAAATGGACAATTAGCATCTCAACGATCTCACTGTCACCTGGAACATTCTCCCCCGTTGTCATAGTAACCCTCCTCTCCCTGCTCGCACTTCCTAATTCATGCTTCCCCTCTCTGCTACGGCCTGAGCGCACATACCTGCACCTTCATGCTCCCACACAGACACAGGCACACAAATGGGCCTCAATGTGTGAATAATCAATACAGTGTGTGTTTCTCTTCTGGGGCTGTTTTTCTTTAAAGGAAATCTTAAAGCTTTAGCATACACTCACCAGCCACTTTATATTATACAGCTGTTCAACTGCTCGTTAACGCAAATCATCCAATCCCATGGCAGCAACTCAATGCATGTAGGCATGGTGAGCATTAGAATTGGGAAGAAAGGTGGTTTAAGGGCGCTTGGTTAGACCGAATCAGAGTGAAATTGATACTTCTGGTTCGTTTTGTATTAAGTCTGGTTTGCTTTCACAGTGCATAAATGTAAGCGGACAAATGCAAAAAGAAGGAGGAGCATGTACGAAAGCAGAGGGCTGGAAAATGGTGGTGGAAAATGTAAACGCGGGAAAAAAACAAAGCATCAAGCAGCTGAAGACACTCCAAGTACCTTTGATTATTTTGGCTGTAATCCTACTATGGTGTTCCTACCAAGCAACGACCCATATGTCAAGCAAACATCGGACTTCAGCAGAAGTCCAAGTCAGTCCTCTCCCAGTCCTGTTGCATCTGCTGCTCTTTGTGTACATCTCACAAAATGCCCGAGCTGCTGATCTACTGGGATTTTCACACACAACCATCTCCTAGAGTTTACCGAGATAAAATGAGCCAAAATGCCTTGTTGATGGCACACGGTCAGAGGCCAGACTGGTTAGAGAAGAAGCTCGTTCTCAATAAGATGGGCTACAGCAGCAGAAGACCACATCGTCCTCTTTAATAGGTACACCTTGCTAGCTAATAAAGAGGCTGGGTGTACAGTAATGATGCAGACAATAGAGTGTATCCAAACAGTCTGGTTTGACAAATCCATCGTGCACAATGCAAGGTCTATAGAGAAATACTTTTTCCAAGATTGCTGTGGCAGACCTGACTAGCATGCACCGAGTCCTGACCTCGACCTCACCGAACACCTTTGGGATGAGCCGGGACTCCGACTGCTTTCCAGGCCTTATCACCCAACATCCATACACAACCTCACTAATACCCTCGGGGCTGAACGGGAGCAAACCCCTGCAGCCAGGTCTCAAAAAAGCTCTTGTGAAAAGCCTCCACAGAAGAGTGGAGAGAGAAGAAGGAGAAGAGTGTTATAGCAGCAGATTAATGCCAATGGTTATAAAATGAGATGTTCAACAACAAGCCTTTTCCACAACACACATTTTGACTTTGTTACAAATAAAATGAATGATGGCTATAATATAAGAGTCCTGGTAAAACATGACTGTAGAGGATGAAAGTTGCAGAAATTAAATAAATAAGCAACTCATAAGTAACTAAATATTAATGTTTCATTAAATGCACAAAATTTGTAATAAATGTAAGCATTAATTAATTGGTGAAATGTATTTTTTTTATTAATTTAAATTAATTATTTTTTATTTGTGACTATGTTTATGCATTTATTTATTTTTATTTTGAATAGATTTAAAAAAAAATATTTTCATTAATTTATTAATTTTCCTTTGCCTATTCGCCCTATTTATTTTCCCTAATGTATTTGTTCCTGTATCATTTTCTATATGCATTTATTCATAGGCCACATTTATAGGCTACATTTATAGGTTACGTTTCATTTTAGTTTTTCAGTATGCTAAATAGTGCTGCTCTCATTAAAAGTGTGTCATGAGGTTAACCTTTCTCCTATTGGTTGATTGTAAATAAATGGGAAATTAATAAAAAGAATGTAAATACATAACAAGCAAATTAAAACAGACATAACAATTTACCTCACATGTTATCAATTAATTCATAAATTCTTTTTAATTCTTTTAATTATATTTGGTAAATTAATAAACATATTTATTTATTTATCAAGTCATTCATTTATAATTTTTTACAGCAATTTTTTGCAGCTTCCGTCCTTCGATATTATTGTATAGTTCAGCCATCATTAATTTTATCATACAACTTTTGGCCTTATAGCATGTAAAGTCCCATTATAGTGTACTCATGATATGCACGTGTACTCTACAGTATGTGTGTTCACATATGCAGGTGTAACCACTTTATTTGCTCTCGTCCTTCGCCCTGTGAAGTCCCTGTTGCTTGAGGCATTAGGGTGCTGGAGTGTTCTTGTGTGTGCTGTGCAGTTATCATGACATTTTTTGAGGCCACGGGTTCAAAGGTTAAAGGTGAATTGTGTTCCTTGTTACTGGTTTCCCTGTTCATTATCCGCTCTTAAAGTCTGTTCCACTGCACAAAACTGCTCTGACCCTTGACCCCTTACTGTAGGGCATGCGGCGCCGTGGGCTCAGAGTGGCTGCATCACCATGACAACGGAGAGCTGCTCGAGGTCAACATTTATGGTCATTCTGATGCACACAGACACACATAGAACTCTGCACATGCACACACACATAAACGTAAATCAGTGGTGCGAAGGCTAATGAACTATGGATCCTGAGTTTTTTTTCCATTTGGCCACACGTTTAAGCAAGCCACCACACACACACACACACACACACACACCTTTTCTCCCCTCATTCATCCTCTGCACCCATTTCTGCACTCACACACACACACAGGTACACAAAGTCTGACAGGCTTTGTTTGGCTCTTGTCGGTCACTCTCCATCTGCTGGTCAGATGATCAATGCTAATGCCTGTTGAGAGTTCTAATGACACACAGATCTATACGCAGATGGACTGCACATTCGCTCTTGTGTGTGTGTTTATGTGTGTGTGTGCCTGTGCACGTGTGTGGGCATCCATGTGTGCATGTTTGCGCACATGGGCTAATGTTATTTGTGTTTAGAAATTGCAATCCTTTGATGAGGACAGGTCAGAGCTATTGTTATAAATGAGAGTAAGATTGCAGGGAGGTGACCTCTCCTACTTCACACACAAAGACACACACACACACACACACCCACACACACACACACACACACACACACACACACATATACACACATGCGCACGTGGCTGTTTGCACTATTGGCAAGTGGAATTAGTAAATGTATGAGCTACACAGAAACTCATTACAACACGATTAGAGACAAACCTCCCATTTAATCTCATTTAGAAAAGGGTGGTTGCCTGTCAAACACACTCACGCACACACACACTAACTCACTTATGCGCATGCACCGATGTACACACATTTGTACTTACACAAAGATCGCCCTCTGACAGCAGGGGTGTCTCTCTGACTCATAATATAATACCCTTATAATCACATGCTCACACCACTGTGTAAGTACGGTGCTTTAAATTACTGGAAATTCTACTACATGCAAATAATCTCACTGTATGAATCATATCACTGTAAAAAAAATACAGAGATTTCTCTCCATGTGGCATTTCAACTCCTCCCTTTCTCACCCCCCTCTGCGCTGTTTGTCACCGTTCACAGCACAAACTAGGTAAACCTCACCGTCTCAAGCTCGGCTCCACACACTGTAGCACAAACTGACATAAATGCAAGCACAAAATATGGGAGTGCACAAACACAGACACACACACACACAAACACTGAATGCTGACAGATGAGTTTTTATTTTTGGCTGTAGATTGTCTCTGCTGGCAGTTCAGACACATACTCACACATATATAAAGGAAATATGTATACACACACACACACACACACACACACACACATAGTGACCTTCTCTCTGCTGAGTAGGCAAAGAGTCAGGGGTCAGTGCCTGCTGTCAGCCTGTCAGAGAGAGGAAGGGAGAGGGGAAGTGAGAAGAGGCAGAGGAAGAGCAAACGTGGTTGAAGGAATGTACAGAATGGAGCTCCTTCACCTCATCATTCAATAAAGACTAATGCAATCAGAGACGGCCCATATCTGTCACGGTTAATGTCGGCTGATAGAGTCGCAGCAATTTAAAATGCTCATGGTATAATGCATTTCCCTGTGCCTCTTACAGACTGATGATGCATCACATCACGCCTTGATGGCTCTTGTAGAAACAGATAACCTGCTCTGCAGCATGCTGAATGAGGCCTCCATTATGCCTGACCATTTTGCCCGTTTTTATCTTAACCGGCTACAAAGAGTTTTGTCATCCCGAAAATCCATTACAAAAACAAAAGTTACCTGAAGTTCACGGCTCAATCTTTCAGAGTTATTGCAGATAATTATATCCTCTGTTATGATCTCGTCAAGCAAAAGCAATGCTCCCACAAAGGATATCCGTCACTTTAGCAGCCGCTTTCTCAAAGTGGATATTTCGTTCTAATGTGGACATTTTCTCTGAATTTCTTTGCTGCCAAAATCTCCATATGATCAAGTCTTACCACGAAGGAGTCAGGAAAATGTTACTTTCTTCAAACAGAGCCCTTGTCCTCCCTAATGGCCTGCATTTTGATTTTGATTTAAAACTCTTTCTCTGACATTTTAGAGTTTATCTTCCCTCCATCTCTGTCCTTAACCTTTTCTACTTCTTTTATTTTTTGAAACTATTGTTTTTATATATATATATATATATATATATATATATATATATATATTATCTGTATTAACTGTATATATTTTTTCTTGTTTTTGTGAACATTCATGGCAAAAAATAACATATTGTTATAGACGTATAGGTACAGTTTTAAAATAGATGAACTAATTCATACTATATTATGCAAATACATAACATTTAACCAAGAGTGTAGCCAGAAGAGCTTCTGACCAAAATCATTGTTTTCCTAATCATCTGTTGCAGCTTTATTATAGCCATCCACTTAAAGTTTAAAGACTGTTACTTTTAATGTGTAAAGATTAAAAATAATGTGGCAGTCATTAACAAATAGTTAATATATATATTTACATGTATATAATGTGTGCAACAATACACTTATAGAAAATTATAGTATTACTTATTATTAGTTAGCATTTATTATCATGTAATTGCTTAACAGTAAAATATTTGAACTTTTAACCACCAATTTGCCATTTATAAGTATGGCTATTCTTAAGGTTATTAGGGCCACGGGGGCAATCGCACCGAGCACTGGTCCCATACAGCAATAGCTGTAGGGACCAGTGCTCGGGGCGAAGCGACGTGAGTCACGAAATACTGCCCAAAATTTTGCATTGAAATGAATGGGATGGCCGAAAAAAAATTAGCGAAAAAGAACAATAATTGGAGATTTTTAAACGTCTACTTCTCCGGCATAATTTCACCTTGAGACTCCATTTAAACTTTAAACAGTAGACACAAGTCTTGTGTATTGGTGTATAAATCCACGTTTCGATAGGTCATATAGTTTTTTATCAATCCCTGTTCAATGACCATGATCATTTTTGGAGAAATTCTGAGATTATAATGGGTGTGTATTGCAAGGAATGTGTGTAGTGTAGAGGGAGAGAAAAAATTGTCAAAAAATAAATTTGAAAACTGTGCTCCAGGCCGCAAATTTCACTCTACAGAAATAATTTATACATAGAAACGTAGGAAAGTTTGTCTTCTCCCTCACAATCCTCTGGTAAAGCTGTCAGAGTTATAGTTTGGGCGTAGGACACACAGATGTGCCACCAACACGCACCAACAGCCTCATTGGCTCCCATATTAAAAACGCAGGAAGATTTCTGAAAAAGGGAGATGTAACAGTTTTTTTTAGTCGGATCAATGATAGGTATTATGGTTCTGCCAAAAATGCTTTCTGTTCGAGGCCAGAAATTCCAGTCTGTCCACCTCTGGCTGCAGTCACTCTTCCGGAACATTCAGGTGTCAGTTAATTCTGTTGATTTATCTGCTCTGATTGCCTTTGATGTGGTTACAGTTACAGATACACACACATTTTCAAGTTAAAGTATTACTATTGTGTTTGTTTTTTGTTCAGCCTGTCTTATATTTTCAAAAAAATATTCGAGAATCAAAATTACATTTTAATTTATAAATGATTGCATTTCTTGAAACAAGTTAATTTTTATTGGGAAGAGGTTGAAATAATCTGAATGCATTGGCAGATTCTAAAACAACACACTATAGGCTTAATACACAAAAGTAACTGTATAGAATTGAGTTTTTTGCGATATTTTTAATTAAGAATAGGCATATGTGAATTATTTGATCAATACTTAATTTCCCATTCACTCATTTTTTGCATAGCGCTTATTAATAATTGTGTGATTTTCCTGTGTGTTTCTCTGCAGTGAAACAGTGTTTCTACCAGTAATATCTGTGGTGTTTTTCATTGCACTGGGAAATAAAATGGAAGAACGTTATTATTTGATAATGCCATTTGGTCCAAAAGGTCAGCCTGGCCCAGGGATGGAGGGAGAGGGAGAGAGAGAAGGGGGGTGGGAGGAGGAGTAGAGTTTGAGGGGGTTTGAGGAGTGGTGCTGGTGGTGGTCAGTCCAATTGGAAACCAGGTGCTGATGTTGAGATAGTTACCATAGTAACTCCTCCTCCTCCTCTCCCCACTTGCTTCTCTAACACTCCCCTCACACATGAAAGCATGTGCACAACTGCATGCTTATCCCAGCTCTGGTCTCTGTGGTTAACCCATTTCACACTCATATCTGTTGCTCAAATCAATTTGAGCCTGTATGTTCCAGCTGTGTGGTCACACGGCATACTGTGGATTTACCATTAAAGCCGCCTCTCTGCAAGTCACCTGCCCTGCTGAAGCAAATATATACACAAGCAAATATCTCATAGCCCCCAAACAGCCAGTACAGACTGTACAATCCAATGCAAACAGACACAGATAAAGATGACAACTGCTTTAAAAAAAAAAACCAGGAGTGATGTATGCTTGTGTAGCTGACGGCTGCACACCGTTATGTTGTGAATGCTGCTTCATTCATCGTTTCTGTAGAGTGTATCTTGAATCAGCATCTACGATCAGGTCAAGGCTGTTCTTTTTACAGGAAGCCCCAACCTTTGGTTGCCAATTTTCTAACTCCACTCCTCCTCCTCCTTCAGCTCCAGCACTCGTCGAAGGTGAGCGATAAAGCAGAGTAAAAGGGAGTATAGCAGATGTGTTGGCTAGTCAGAGACAGACATGTACAGACTGAGGGAGAGAGAGGAAAAGAGCAGCAGCAGCAGCTGGCCCAGGGTGCCCAGGGAGAGCACCTCTGAGCTGGGCTCCACAGCTGGAGTCCCTCCCTGGGACAGGCTCGAAAAAAGCGCTGTGTGTGTGCATGTATCTGCATGTGTGTGTGCTCAGATTCTGCTTTATGATTGAGGATATTTGTACATGTAGCATTAATGTAAAAGCACTGTATGCCTAAAAGTAGACACATTGCATGCACTTGTCCTACTGCCTGAAGCAACATGTACACCAGAGTAAAGAATGGTTGACATGCCTGCAGACCTGACCACACACACTGTACGGTACAGCACACACACATCATGAGTAAACCTCAGTGGAAGCTCATATACTAGCCCAGTTCTCAACCTTTTCCGTGTCTAGGACCCCTAAATTGATTCACATCAGACCTCCATTTGATAAAAAAATTTCACTTCAGGGACTTCCATTTAAATAGATTCTGGTTGTTAGATATGATTGAAACTAGACTTCTATTGTATTGAATTCTATTGTGAGTCTCTGAGCAACAGAGAGAGACTGATGCACGCTTTTGTAACTAGCAGGCTAGACTACGGTAGCACTCTCCTTTCTGGTCTACCGAGGGATACAATTAATTAAAAATTCTGCAGCATGAGTGCTGACTTAACACCAAAAGAATAGCACAAATTATGGCTATTTTAAAGTCTTTAAATATGTTAGCTGTTAGTTTTCACATTTATTTTTTTAAATGCTTCTATTAGTTTATAAGGCACTACATGATTGTACACCAGCTTACCTCTCTGAAATGCTTTTAGTTTATGAACCAGAAAGGTTCCTCAGATCCTTCACTTCTTCTTCTTTCAATGTTCCACAAAGCAGAAAGAAAACGTGTGTACTGAAACATTGTTTTACTTATTCTATTTTCTAAATTTATTCTACATTTGTTGACCATTGAGATTTATTGTAATCACTTGTAAAGCACTTTGAATTGCATTTAATTTGTTTGAAAGCTGCTTTATAAAAAGGTTTGCATGATTGATTTATCGCTATTAACTACAGTTAAGGAAATAATCCAGGAAGTAGTAAAATTGATGATGTGAGTAGTAACTCTTAAGACTCTTACCAACATTGGGCTCACTTCTATAGTGAAAATAAACTATTTCTTCATTTTCTGGGGACCTGGAAATCCCTCCGAGACCCCTGGTTGAGAACCACTGCACTATAGTTATGCTATATATTTTGGAGGATATTATAGCTCCAAGACGAAACTGACTGAATGTGTAATTGTGACTTTTTCCCCCTGTTACTTCAGCACCAAGGACAGCGTCCTGGATTTATCAATACAGTTACTACAGCAACTGATATTTCAGAACCATGGTCGAGGCCGTAGATTCTAACTTGCACAAATCTCAGTCAGTTAAAGTATAAATGAGTCAGGCTTTATCATATTCAACAAAACAACTCCAGCGCTCAATCTGCTCTGATCTTTGGGTTGAATTTTGTAGTATTTTTTCATTGACTTCAATTTTGTACATGGGCCTTTCCCAAACTGTTGCAACAAAGTTAGAGGCACACCATTGTCTTTTACACTGGTTCCTAACCTGACTTATACTAGGGGTCTTTAAATCTTGATGGGGGGTTGTAAAGCCTTATTGATTTTGAGGCTTGCCTCTTAAAGATATACATACAGTTGGCCTATATCTCAGCATTTAATTCATTTGTGTGAAGAAATCTAAACTGAATTGTGAAGGGCACAATGAAGACCTGAACATAAGCTATGAGTCTTCCCTTTCTGCTAAACAGCTTTGTCCTGCATTAAAAAATGATGCCGTTAAAAACTACCAAAGAGCTAATCCAACAATGGCCAAGCATCAGGCTGAGGAAAATGATGCATTTGTTAGAAGAAGAAAAAGGAGTATGATTATTGAAAAACAGCATAAAACAGATATATGTGAATTAAAACGTACTAAGACATCACAGGTTAACACAGCTCCAATGCAATATTTACAGGATATTATCAAAATGAATCCAAATCTTTCTTTTTACACAAACGTCCTGCTATTAGTGTGGTTACTAATTGGAATAATTGTATGTTTATAAGCTGTCCTGTCCTGTACTGCATTTATTATCGCATGACATATCTATAAAATGTGTCACTTAGTCAGGGGTTGTCACTTTATGTAATGATAGAAGATGGATCATTTCAGGAAAAATATCATTGTATGTTGTAAAATTCAGATTTCCCTTAAATGGAACTAATTGGCATCATCGAAGGAAGAGCATATGTACAGCCCAGAACCGTGTTTGTCTGTTCAGATGAATGAAGTGTGTAAACAGAAAACAGTGAGAGAGATTTGTAAATAGAGATGGCCTTTCTCAGTTATTGTGTTCAAAATGTGAGTTAATTGTACAGTTTTAGAGGTTCCTCTGTACTTTGGTAGTCATGCATTGAATGCAATGAAATATCCATAAAACTAACTCAGGGGTTGTCACTTAGCTTAATGATAGAAAATGGGTTGTGTCATGAAAAATGTTGAGAACCACTGGTCTAAAATATCATTTTGTGTTGTAAAATTAAGATATCCCTAATTGGAACTAATTGGCAACCATTAAAGGAAGTGCATATGTACATTTTTGGCCATGAAGTGATTTGTCAGCCCAGAACCGTGTTTGTCTGTTCAGATAAATGAAGTGTGTGTTCTAAGAGAAAAACAGAAAACAGAATGAGAGAGATTTGTAAATTGAGAAGTCCTTTCTCATTTATTATGTTGAATATGGGGGTGAATTGTACAGTTATATGTTGTTCTGTACTTTGATTATCATGCATTGAATGTAACATTAAAAATCTCCATAAAGGGGGTCCTTAAGGAGAAATGTTGAGAACCACTGGTCAAAAATATCATTGTATGTTGTAAAATTAAGATTCTCCCTAATTGGAACTAATTGCCAACCAATAAAGGTAATGCATATGTACATTTTTGACAGCCCAGGACCGTGTTTGTCTCTTCAGATGAAATAAGTGTGTGAACAGAAAACAGAGTGAGACAGATTTGTAAATTGAAAAGGCCTTTCTCTGTTTCCTTTTCATTTCGTCCTCCCACCCCCCACCCCCCCACGCTTCACTGAATCGCCGACTTCCTTTACACTCGCCCCTGTAGCACGAGAGAGGTAAAGGCCATCGTCACTGTCACTCACGGATTTAATCATTCGGATCTACCCCCGGTTCTCGCCTTATTTTCTGCCTCCGGTAATTGCGTTTCTGTTTCGTGCGGGGCGGTGAGAGCGCGCTGTCCAAGGTGCTGCAGCAGCAGCAGCAGCAGCAGCATCGCGGCCCCGCCCATCCTCTCTACCTCACACACACACACACACACACACACACACGCACGCTTTCTCTCGCGACCACGTGACTTTCCCTCTGCCGAGTCTCGCGGAGAGCATCAGACTGCACCTTTTCCTTCTCAAGAGGACGGAGAGAGAGAGGAGAGAGAGAGAGAGACATTGAGTCAGACAGCAAGAGAGAGAGAGAGTGCGAGAAAGAGAGAGAGGGAAGGAAAGCAAGAGAGAGAGAGAGAGAGAGAGAGAGAGGGAGAGAGAGAGAGAGCGACGGGGAGAGCAATAGCACCTTGTCGCCTGGAGGCGAGCCTGTGATAATTTTGTCCCTGTCCGGTAGACCGGCTCTATCTACCACCAGGCGAGCGGGTGCTCTCCCCTCTCTCGCGGCTTTGAGATTCTCCTCAAATGGGAAGGGAAATCGATGAGCCGCACTGTTGCCACGGAACCACAGGATGTGCGTGAGGTAGGTCGGTTCTTCTCGCCTCCTAATAATGTGCCTTCATTGAGGGGATTTTTTTTGATAACCGGGGCGAGGCTGTCACATCACCGTTTACAGGTTGTGAAGCCAATTAAAAGATTTTTTTTTTTTTTTTAAGAAGTAATTACCATGTTAGCTGTAGTTAGGGCGCAGGTGATGAGACCGTACCTCCGGTGTAGCCAAGAAGAAGCGGGAGAGAAAAAAAATGGAGAGGAGGTATGGCCGCAAATCGAGAATCGATATTTCAACCGCATTCATTCACCCCGTCTATCAATAACTGTGATGTCGCCTTTTCAGATTTTCGCGGAGAGGAGGAAACTATGTGTAGCCTTTACAATATGTGTCTTCTTCCTTTAACAGCCGATATATTACTGTGAAGGTTATGTGTGGATGTGTTTAGTCGTTAGAAACGAGCTCCGGTTGCCGTTAATTCGATAAAGCGAGGCGGTTTGAGTCATCCGCCGCAGCGCGCGGAGCTGCTGCTCCCGCTCTTTGTGATGTAGCTAACACAATCCTTGACGGTGGACGCCGCCAACCGTTATTAATGCGTTAAAAAAACAAGCTAAAAAAACAACAAATGTTGGTTAATGTGGCTCGTTCAGGTTACTGTTAAGTCTCACAAGTGATTTAAACAAAAAACTGATTTATGACGTTAAGGCTAGTCGCAGGTATGCCACCTTATAAAAATCTCCTGCGGCATGATGGGAGCTTTACTGAGGAGGTGCTGTTTGTGTATGTCTATGTATGTTTGTGTGTGTGTGAGTGTGAATGTGTGTGTATGAGCCTACACATATGAGTGTAGCTTAACTCACTGATGTATGGGCTGTGTGGAAACAAATTTTTATTGTGTATGTTCAGTATAAACAGTCTTGATTTGGGCCTGTTAAATGTGTAATGTGATGTGTGTGTGTGTGTGTGTGTGTGTGTGTGTGTGAGCACAAAATGCATGAGAGAGAGTAATTTGAGAATTATAGCAGCCTCTGCGTGTGTGTGTGTGAGTGAGAGAGAGAGTTTGCATGTGTGTTTACGGGCGTGTTGTGTGTGTGTGTGTGTGTGTGTGTGTGTGTGACCCTGGTTGATTGTGCCGTCTCTGTTCTCTCTGTAGGTCGCTGGAGAGAGTGATGACGTGGCAGTGAAAGACACACATACCTCACTCACACACATACACACACACACACACACGCACACACATATATTTGCCCACACACACTTTTAAGTCTTGCCCTACTAAGACGGGGAGGAGGGAGAGAAAAAAATTCTGCTATGACGGTGTCATTTCTCTCCATTACCAATGTGTGAGCCACACACCCACACACACACTCATACTCCGTGGGGAGTTGCCTTCATGGGGGATAAGGGCCTATCTAGGGCACAAAGATGGAGTTCACATCCTATTCGTCACTTATCTAACACTCACACAGATGTACACACAAGTACACACACCTGGAGTCTCATATGTTAGGAATGAAGAATGAAAGACTGAATGAGGAGAAGACATTGAACATATCATAGAAGACACCAACACCAGGCCAAGGCAGGAGAAGATTCCCCAAGCGTGCTGTAAGGACGAAGGGAGCTTCTGTTTGACCCCCTCCCCTACTGGAGCTGTGTTGTACCGGAGCCTGGACTTGTAAAGAGCACTAACAAGAGAGCAGGGTGCACCTGAGACACATAGAAAGTGTTCCTAGAAGTGCCCTACAGTTGTCACCATGAGCTGTAGGCTAGAGGGAACACCCCAGCTCTAGCCTCTATCTCCTCCAGTGTGTGTGTGAGTGCGAGAGCGAGTGTGTGTATGAGTGTGATGGCGGTGTGTGTTTGGGCGGCAGCCCCCCTGATCTTCCTGGGGCTGTGCCTGTGCAGCGTGGGGGGCCAGGCCCAAGGGGAGGTCCTAGAGTTTGGGGGCGTGTCCAGCCAGTGGGGGCGGTTCCCAGTGTGGAACGCCTGCTGCGAGAGTGTGCTGAGCTTCAGCCTGCGGACTCACAGCCAGGAGGGCCTGCTGCTCTACCTGGATGATGAGGGCTTCTGCGACTTCCTGGAGCTGCTGCTTCTTCATGGCCACCTCCGCCTGCGCTTCTCCATCTTCTGTGCTGAGCCAGCAGAGCTGCAATCAGGTGTGGCGGTGAGTGACGGGCGCTGGCACGCAGTGCGTGTCAAGCGGGACTGGAGGAACACCTCATTGGAGGTGGACGGGAGACTGGAGGGTTGGGCGGAAGTGAAGAGCAAGAGAAGAGACATGACAGTATTCAGTCACACCTACATGGGCGGGGTGACGCCTGAGCTACACTCCTCGCCCCTGCGCCTGACATCCCCTTCAGTACGGGAACATCCCGCCTTCCGTGGCTGGATCAGGGCGGTGAGCATCAACGGCACGCTGTCGACATTGGACAGCTCGGAGGGTGTCACGGTTACTGCTGGCTGTGGGCCGGATCACCAGTGCCAGAACGGAGGGGTGTGCAGCGTGGTCAACGACCAGGCCGTCTGCGACTGCTCCGACACCGGATTCCAAGGCAAAGACTGCAGCGAAGGTAAGGCCCAGAACCATGCTGACCATCATAAACATCTCATCCTTGACACAAACATACACCGACACACATACATGAACATACAGTTACATTTGTGGATCCATATCTCCAAAATGTATACCTCAAACTCCCAACACCAGGTCCTTCAGTGTAGACATCTATTTTTCATTCACACCTTCACACCTGCCTTCAGTTGGTGCGTATGGACCAGCAGCCTTCACAAACAGTGCAAGACATGCATACTGATTATGTTTGATATTGATTTTTTATGGCTGCCAATGACTCCCAATTTAGTATGTACCTCCAGAACTCGGAGCTAAGCCCTCTCACAAGAAGTGCAGTCAGTTTAGTGGAGCTGGAGCTGAGAGATGGAGAACAGCTGTTCTGAGCTGCAGTCAGACCGTCAAGCTTGAGAGTCTGGAGACAAATTCCTGAAACTTACTGGAAACCATTACCTGGCTGTGGGTGTTAAAGCCTTGATGGGCTCAGTTGGTGTGTTTGGCAAAACATAATAACCATATAGATCCAGTATGGATGTAGTTGTTGGCTCGTGTTGAAAGGCTTTAATTGGAACTAGGCTAAGAGGCTGGGAATCAGTAGTTTTTCATGGCTGACACCTGGCTGCCTGTGTTAATGGATTTGCATTGATTTTAGATGGCCTTCACAGGTACAGGTAATACAAAGGGTGTTGAAATGTGTATACAATATCGCCTGTCATTAATTTGAACAGCTTGCAGCCTGGTTGCTCTGTTTGTGTATGTGTGAGAGAGTGGAGTGTGTGTTCTTATGCATTATACAAGAGGAAATAGTGTCCTGTCAGTCGTACTTAATATATATGAAGAACTGCGACAATAAACAGCCGGATATAAAAATAAAACTGTTATGTGAAAAAGGAAAAAATGCTGTTTCATAAATGATTTAATACCTCAACTCTTCAAGAACACCCTCCCTTAATACTGTCAAACAAGCCTTTGGTCAGTGCAAGTGCCAATATAAAGCCAGGGCACTGTAATGATGGCCATTACAAAAACGAAACAGCTGCTTAATGAACTCAGCTACCTTGTTATGGCCAGTACTGCAAATGCTTTCATTTCCCCCTGCTTAGTTGTGTGTGTCATCAGATTTGCTGCAGTTCATTCAAGAGCAAATCTGCATTGTTAATCAATAGCGCTCTCCTGTATATTTTTATTTTTTATTTTCGACACCAAATATACCTTTCAGCTTCTTCTCAGTGATTGATATTTTAATGACACAAACGGCAGAATGGCCTTGCCGTGCCACCGTTTGTCACCAACCTGACCTCACACTCCACCCAGCACCTCTATCAGCATCACACCTCCCACCATATCACACCCTAGCATTTAGCGGGCAGTGGGATGGCCTAGGTTACCATGGAGACAGGACTAATAGGAAGACCTCACGCCAGGAGTGTTTCTCCGTCCTTGCTCTTACGCCCTTCCTCCCTACCCCCATTCCTCAGCTCCTCGCTGCTACCTCCGGCTCTTAGTGGCTTCAGGCATCAAGTCTGCCACACATATCAACTGTATTTACGTGTTAGTGGTGGTGAGTGATTGTGTGTGTGTTTGTATGTCTATGTATCACAGGCATCCTTAAGGCGATAATGACTAAGCAGGTTGTGAGGGTAGTTGGTGCGTTATGCTCACTAGCAGTGGTGGAATGTAGCTAAGTACATTTACTCAAGTACAATTATGAGGTATGTGTGCTTGAGTATTTCCATTTTCTGTAACTTTATACTTTGACTGCACTGCATTTTGAGGCAAATATTGTACGTTTTACTCCACTACATTAAGCTGACAGCTTTAGATACTTTACAGGTATTTAATATACAAAAACATGATTAATTTAAAGTGATTAGACTTTTTTTTTAATTAAACCCCATAACAGTATATGAAGGAGTCAAAATGAGCCCAATCTTTACAAACACTGCTTACATGAATGCATAAATAATAATAATGATCTAATAATATATTTAGAATAATAAGTTCAGTGGGACCATTCTGCAGTACCAGTACTTTTACTTAATACTTTAAGTGATGCTGATACCTATGTACTCTTACTGAGGCAAGGTGTTGCATGGAAGACTTTTACTTGTAGTGGAGTAATTTCACAGTGTGGTATCAGTATTCTTACTCAAATAAGGGATCTGAATACTTTTCCACCACTGCTCACTAGTGCTGAAATGAGTCATGGATTGACAGAAATAATTAATGGTTAAAGCAGACTTGCAACAATTTGTTTATCAATCAATGAGTTGCTCAAGAGAAAGTTAGAACTGACCATTTTTCAAGCAAAAATGCTAAACATTTGCTTGTTCCAGCTTCTTAAATGTGTGGATTTATTGCTTTTCTTCATCATATATGATAATAAACTGAATTTTCTTTTGAGTTTTGGACTGATGGTTGAATAAACCCAGCTATGTGAAGGCATCCCTGTGAGCTGTGGAAAATCCTTTGGGCCGTTTTTCACTATTTTATAGACAAAACCAGTTCTTGAGTAAATTATGAGCAGATCCTGAAAACAATAATTAGCTGCAGCCTTACATTTAAGTAACTTGCAAAGCAAAACTGTGAAACATTCTCCAGTTTCAGCTTCTAATGTGAGGATTTGCTGCTTTTTTGGCTTTGTATCATTGTTAATTGAATAACTTTGGTTTTTGGGCTGTTGGTTAGATGGAACTTGTCCTCTGGGAGGTAATGAGTGACATTTTTCACTATTTTCTGGCCTTTTTTAGACTAATCTAAATTTAAATCAATAACAGCTTCCCTGATCATGATAACAATTGTTAATTGCAGCCCCTTCTGCATGTGGTGTTTCTATATGTTCATGAAGTGACAGGTGAATCAGCTCTCTGCAGAAACTCGTTGCTGCTGTCAGAATTACGTGAGATCCAAGCCAGTCTAATCCAGTCTGCTGTTTTTCTCTGCTGGTTAGGGCACACTGGAAGACACAGACAGCACTGACACACACGCACGCACACACACACACACACACACACATACCTGCAGAAACACGTGTAACACAAACATGCAAACAAATGGAGAAACACATTCAGATAGTGTGCAGGCTCCACCATTAGTCACATCACCACGAGGTACCTAGCAGCAGTGTAGCTCAGGCTAAATAGGAAGTGCAGACATTTTACATAAAGGCTCTTACAATACCTGCTTTGCACTGGCACTTTGTCGCTCAACAACAGGCTGCTTATTTCTTTTAAGGGGCTGCTTTATACTCTTAAAGATGGACTCACATTACAGTTGTGTGTGATGCCAAGTGTTGCTGTGTAGAAGTGCTTTTAATTTTTTTTCTCTTGGCAATAGTGGCCGGTGTTAGTAAATGTAGTAGTGAAATGTAGTAGTCTAAAATGGTTCCAGTTATGAAGTCTGCTTGGACGGATGTACACAGCCTGAGCAGTACTGTATTTGGTTGGAGTAATTTGCTATCATGTCAAATTGTATAGCATTACCAGAATAAATTCTGCTTGTACTGCACTGCCTTCGCATTGAAGAGTTTAGGTGGGAATTGCTGCAGGGTATAAAGTATGATGGTTAGATGATGGTGAAAATTGAGAGTAGCTTAATGGCTGGTTTTAAAAGGTTACTTCATGTCTTTTCTTCGGTTCCTCACTGGTGGGAATATTACGGTAATTCATGGACATTAGCTAAGGAAAGTGATTCAAGGGACAGAGCTATTCAAGTGAACCAGCAGCTTTTTTCAGAAAGAAAGAAACTGCAGCAAATGGGGCCAGTTAACAAAAACATTAACCATGGACAACAGAGTGCAGCAACATCTTAAGAGTATTTCCGATGCCTGGTTCTTATCTCAGACCTCTCTGAATCATGGAGCTGAAAATAGTTCAGAGATACAGAGAGGAGGATCGAGCAGATGATGTATTCTTTGTGGATGGTTTAAATTTTTTGTAGTGCTGTTTTGTGGGATAAAATGTTTTTTTAAACTGGCCCGGTGCTGTTGTTCAATTTGGTCTGACAAGATGCCGGCTCAGTGGGATATCTCCAACCACAGGATCCGCAGGCTGAGCTAATATCCATGCATCAATATCACTACCAGTGAGTAGCTCATACCAAAAAGAAATCTCTCTTCAGGTGCACTAAGGCACAATGGAGAAGAGAATTCAAAGGTTGAATCTGAGAGAAATTAAGTGGATGGCAAAGGGAGTGGGGAATAAAAGCTCAGGTCAAAATCGTTCTTTGAATGAAAAAAATCATGTTAACAGCATCTAAGGCTTTGTGATTAAATTGATTATATATAGTGGAACCACACATGGGGAGCATTAATGGGTCCATGAGTCCTGTGCAGTTATTTTGTAAGAGTCAAGCAGAGTTAGAATGAAAGTTTACCTCCAATATGATACCTTGAAATGATTATTATGATTGTTATTTTGAACCCAGCAACCCCACTGAAGCTGCACAATAAAGCTTTGAGATGAAATTATAACCCTCTGAAAATTAGAAAAAAAGTCTGTTATGAATCTTTAATACAGAATGAGTATGCGCTGCTAGAGGAAAAAATGGATCCTTAGGACCATGTTTGAAGCCAGAAATAAGTAGTTTGACTGTGGCAGTGCTAGTTTCCGTACACGTTTACATTTACACAATATCTTCAAGGCTTCATAATGATCCGCTTTTATTCACACATATTTCTGCAGATTTGTGACAAGCTCAGACACATTTTCAAAGTAATATAATATTATTATATACTGTAAGCATATTTTTCTCCCCTGAAACACAGTATATTACATCTTTTATAACAGTGTCAGACAAGGATTTTGTACCAAAGAGCAACAATATGTTAGTTTTAGAGAAAAAAATAAGAAAATATAGTTAAGAGAGTTTGGGCATGGCTATGCATAAATGTAATTACTGTCTAAGCCATTCTGCCCTCCAGTGACGGCAGAGTGAACCTGGCTTGTTAAGCCTGGCCTGGCTTGCATTGTCCTTGAGGGCAAATTGCTGTTAGCATGCTAATAGCCCCACCTGTTTCTGCCATGCCACTACCACAAGGGCAGAGGCAAGGAAACACTCAGATGAGCACACAGCTTAGAATACATACACTTACACGCACACTTTCAGATGCACACAAACAAACACACACACACACACACACACACACACACACACACACTCTGTCCCAGTATTGAACCATGCATGCCCCTCGTCTTCCTGCACTGCTAATCCATCCCTACATATTTTATATTTCCTGATATTTCACGTCATTATTACTGCCATGTTCAATGTTAGAGTATGTGTGCCTGTATGTGTGAAAGACCGAGGGAGTGAGAGAGAGCTTGTGAGACTGCGTGTTTGAATGTGTATTGCATGCTATCTGTCGGGGGGCTCTGGGGAGATGAAGCGGCTGCAAGGTAAGTTCTGGGGTAAACGGCTCTCGAATCCAAACATACAGGTAGGAAAGTATATTTTCACCCACACCCCCTCCACCCTCTGTATCTACAAGTGTGGCTGGGTATGTGTGTGTGCCCTTATATAAGTGTATTTGTACACATGTGCAGTCATACAGAAAGATTGTGCATTTTTTTTTTTAAAAAGCAGCTGTGTGCGTATATAAATATATATATAGACAAACCTCAGTTTTGGCTACCAGTGCAGCATGGTATCCATTGTGACGTTTGCGTGGACTTTGCATGTATGTTACCACGGTAAACCTGGACGGGTGTGCATGTACAGTAAGTAGCCATGGTAAACGAAGGGCTTAGCATGCATGTTAATGAATGTCTGTCTCTCTCTCTCCTCGCCCGGCCGCAACACCTTTCCAGAGCACAGCTACAGTCCAGGTAGGTTGCACTTCTATCTATCTGTCTTCTCTCTCAGTTCCTTCTTTGTCTGTCTATATTTAAGTTTCTCTTCCTGCTCTTTATTCAAACGTCTTTCTTTGCTTCTCTATCTGATCCCCTCTTTTCCATGATCTTAAATTTATTCTTAAATACACATTTCTTTAGCTCTATCATTATCTCGCCATTCCTTTCCACTCTCTCCCATTTATATCTATTTCCTGTCAGATTTGCCCTTTACATTCTTCTTTCTGGCATTCATGTTCGCACTACATCTTCTATTGTGGAAATACAAAGCAAGGTAGTCAGCATAAATGTATGTTGGTCTGTGTGGGTATGCAGGGATTGGATCCTGACATCTGGTAAGTCCCACATCCCATGTGCAATCATCTGAAGTGGCTCTTGCCTCAAGGTTACAGAGACATACTGTAGGCACACACATATACTGCACTGTATACGACCTAGTTCATGGCTGTGTGCAGACGTCTGTGTGCGTACCTGTGTGCGTAGGATCGCAGCCTAGGATGAGTAAGTATCTTCAAAGCAAGTTTTTTTTAGACATTTTGAATAATTTAGAGGACTCATACACACACATGCACTCACACTTTTATACAGAAAGCGTTAGCCTTCACCAGCATGTCAATGACACACTCCTGTATCACAAAAACACATAAATGCACACACACTTCACGCTCCATGATCCTTTGCTGTGCTGACTGTGCTCTTGTCTTCCTTTAAGGTCTGGCACACCTGATGATTGGCGACCAAGGTATGGCCTCCTCTTACCTCACTTCCTGTTGTCCTCTGCTATACCATCACCCCCTACCTCCTCACCCCCACACTCACAGCTCCCTGTATCCCTCCTCCACTTCATCACCACCTGTCGTGGGAGGAAGTTGTCTCTCTAGGCACTGAACTAAGGTCAGTTTTTTTTCTGTAATTGAGATTTCTTCATTTTAAAAATGGTCCCATTTGGTCTCATCAAGAATTTCAGTTTTAATTTAAACTGAAATAGATGACTTGGGCATTTGCAGAGGAGCAATTACATAATAATAAATGAAATATGCCCTCAAAGATAATTTTTTTGGTTTGATTTTTTAAGAGAGTGATGAGTCTGAGAGCAACTTCTACTGGGATATATACTATAATCATGGCTGCTGATGAGGGAGGGGCTAATGGGAGGGTGTAGACGGCTGCGGCTTGATGATGCTTGGCTGGGTTAGACTTGGCGGGGCTCCAGGTCATGGAAATGGAGCTGAGGGCCGACCGACCGACTCCATGGATGGTTTGAATTGGTCTTTACTCTTCCACATCATTTCATTTTCTCTCATCTGTATGTAAGAGTTTGATTGAGAGGATGGGAGCGTTGAGTGTGTGTGCATGATGTATACACGTGTGTGCATGTGTGCTTTTACATCATGGTTTGAATCAATGATTGTGGCAGTTTTCACAGGAACACTCCACATTCATCCATAGCTTTTTTGTCGGCTTCCAGCATGTCTCGCTCTGCCGCCGCTGGTCCACACATGGGCTGCTGCTCATACATTGGCGAGCACATGTTAATCCGAACAGATGTTCCTGTGTATGAAAGCAATGCTGTCACACCTCAACCCCCAAGTTGTCCAGTGCTTTTGATCATAGACCCCCCCCCCAAAAAGAAATTGCCACTGTTTTGAAAATTGTTCACTGATGAACAAAAAACTCACAATGCCACCTCTCTTTTTGCCCTCTTTCTTCTTTTTTCCTTCTTTGTTCCTGCCCTCTTTCTCACTGTTTGGGACACCACCCTCTGTGAATTTAGGACTCAGAGGTACCCCCCCCCCCTCCCCATGATTATTTCATGTGTATGGCTAATGGGCTTTTCTGGGTGGTTTTGAAGTTGAATGTATTGACAGGCTCTTGTATGTATGATTATACGGACGTTCGGCTTCAAGTTCTCATTTACAGTTGCCATTAAATTGGAATGTTTCATTTTTGGTAAGGTAAGCTGTCGGTGCATGTGTGTGTGTGGGTAAGCTCATACTTATTAAGCGTGCGTGCATGCGTGCAAATGAACCGGGCCTACGGTGCTTTTGAAAATCTGAAGGTAGGTGCTGCTGGATCGGAACGGCTCTGCATGACGCTGATGAATACACTGATTGACCCACATAAAGACAGGGCTGACCGTGACAGGCTGATCTGCGTCTATTGTGCTCTTTGATTGGATGAGAGAGAGGACATGATGGCGGCTGTCTCCCATTGTGACAGGGCCGCCATGTATTCACTGTAATGTGCTATTTAATGAAAGGTTCACCCAAGCTGGGGGATAGAAATATCTCGAATAGAGCAAAATATGTCTTCATCCATCCATCACAGTGAGACATCTCTATTCTGACAAGTATATTTCTATCTCAGAATTTATGCTATGTTTTGATTGCTAAGTAAGCTCAGAGTGCTGGAGTTGCTGCCTTAAAATGTCTGGCATGAATCATCCAGGTGGCAGTGAAAATTTAATTGCTTCATCTGGCTTATGCTCAGCATTTTAAATCACCTACTTAAGGACTGACATGTATTAACATATGTTTTCAGCGTTATTACACAATGTATTCGGTGTATTTGTGTATAGAGGATGCCCTCACTCTTACGGATGTTTGGATTGTAATAGGCAGAATGTAGAACTGTGGCTGATTTTTTCTTCTTTTATTTATTTATTTTTAAACCTTTTGAAGTCTCTTTCAGAAACTGTACACATGAAAAAGCTGTGGGTGTATGTGTGTGTGTGCGTGCAAGTGTTTTTGCTCTGCATACTGAGGAGTAAAGGCTGTCAAATGGTGCAGACGAAGCCTAGCTTAGGTTAGCTCAGCGTAAAGAGGCTTTTTGAGGAGCCCGCAAAGCTGAAATGAGTTTCTTTGAGGGGGCGGATTGGGTGTGGGGAGGGGTGCCTTAGAAAGATATATAGCATGTGTGTCTGCTTGTGTGTGCGTGCTGGAGAAATTGAGAAAAAGCGACTGTGCCTGTGAGAGAAGAGCTAAAGGAATGAATGATAGAGGGAGTAGAGAGGAAAGGAGGAAGCGAGGGAGAGATAAAGTGAGTCGTCTTCTCTCCTGTGATGTAGAGCAACTGCCTGTATCTGCAAAGGGACAGCGGTGCTCCTGTCTGCCCTCCCAGCCCAGTCATTCTGCAAGGGACATCAGCCCTGATGGGGAGTCCTGGACCTTTCCCCTCCTCCATAAAACACAGCTATCATTCTCCCTGGAAACGATACCCACAGATCACTAATCACTTTGAGTGGGTGAAAATGCACGAATTGTGGAGGGAAGAAAGAAAAGAGGGAGCCAAATTGGATTTTCATAAGTATCGAGCAGCCAAAGGAAGAGGGGGAAATGGATTTTTTTTCTTTTTTTGAAAAGTATTGAGCAGCAATAATCTGGATGGAAAATGTGCTTAAAGCCAAGTAGCAGATTTTGCCCTTTCTCTTCTCTCTGTCTGGCCAAGAATAGACCGTGAAGGGTCTTGGGTGAATGAGTGATTGTAGGTTCTGAATAGGATTGAGGAGTAGCTCTTAGACGTAATTGGCAGCAATGCTCGTTTATGATATTTATTTATATGTTTTTTGCCGTGAGCCTGGGTTGTGCGGTTAATAACGGTTGTTTGTCTGCATGTCCAAGTGTTCTCGATATCAATCCAACAATCTGCGCACGGCATAGACAAGTGGTCAGACTTCGCTTGAAGTGACCTTTACACACGCCCTTACGTGAACGGACGGACAAACAGACACTCACACACACTCACACACAATAACCTTTAGAGAGTGCCCGCTGAGTAGGTGAGTGAGTGTGTGTTCAGTGTAAATATGCATGAGTAAGGCTGCCTGCACATATTCTTCACGGTCAGTGGATGAAGGCAGGACAGAGAACAAGGTATGTTTGTGTGTGCGTGTCTTGTGTGAGTGCATGAGTGCGTGTTCAGGGGAGGTGGATTGTGAGTCATCACTTGTGACTCATAAAGCGTCGGCAATCAAAGCGCCTCATTTTAACACATTGTCTTATGGCAAAAACACACAGATGGACTCAACACACACACACACACACACACACACACACATGTTCAGTGTCACACTCTTTGGATTTCTCTTTTAAATTGCCTCTTTTTGTTTTTGTCCTCCTGACACATACACATGTGCGTGCTATTCTCACAAAAACACACACACACACACACTTGCATGCACGCAGAGGCCGGGCTCCGTGCTGACTCTACCATATGTGGGGTAGTGAGTGGTAGCAGACGCCAAGACAAGAGAAACCAGTCGGTTCCAGCAAAGTACAGCATGTCTCCTACCTCTTACTCATCATCATCTAACAGACCTAATAATAAATCACACCAGGACTCATTATTTTTCATTAAAATACAGGCACTGAAACTAAATTACAAAACATATTTGTGTAGTTTAAATGATCATTAATAATAAGTTTTATTATTATTATATAATGTATCAACTTATCTGTCTTATATGTTGTTTTTATGTTGTAGTGCTTAAAATATTTGTAAATTATAAAACTAGTTGATCATCAATGAATCAACAATAATTTCCATAAAATATAAGTTATAGAAGTTTCTTATTAAGAAAAAATACCAAACACTTCAGCTTCTCTCATATGAACAATTCCTCCTAACGGCTACAGCTAAAAATGATTTTCATTATCGACTAATCTGCTGATTTTTTTTCTCTCTCGATCAATTAATAGTTTTGTTTATTAAATGTCTTGTTTGTCTGACCAACAGTTAAAAACCCCAATATATTCAATTTACCATCATGGATGACAAAGAAAAGCATGAAATTCTAGCATACATATATTGGATATTCACTAATCAAAATAGTATTTATTAAGGCGAGACACTACAGACAAGAACATTGTTTTTTTTTCATTCATTGAGATTTTGGACTACTTTGTTTCTATAACACGTATTCTTTTACACTAGTGGGATGAAAACATCCAAAATACACATTTAGTTGTTTATTTGAATACACTTTTCTCTTTGGGTCTGTAGAATTCTCATGAATTCAGAGTTAGCATTAGATAATGCTTCATTTGAATATTTGAATGTACATTTCCAATGTAGTTAATTATCAGTAAGTCAATCAATGGAAAATGATGGCACGACCTTTAATTTTCCATTGATTGACTTATTGATTAATAAACTAATAATCATTGCAGTTCTAATATCTTGGTAAAGTAAAACATTTTTAAATAAAATAAAATTGTCTAGGCCTGTTGGGTTTGGCAACTTGTTATGAGTATTTTCTGTATGATATTTTTACATTTTTTATACTACAACCCAAAACAAACAGTTGCTGTGTAAAATGTAAATATCAATTGGATGCAGCAAATTTATAATGAGTTTTTACATTCACAAAAACTAAAGTTTCCCTGTTTATTCAACTTAGTGTATGTTGCAAAGGATTATTTCCTTTTTGATTTTATTATGTTTTTTAGAGTCCCAAATTCTTTGGAATCTGGGTTGTAAATGATTAATCACTTAATTGAAAAAAAATAATCAGCAGATTAAATGAAATAATCATTACCTGCAGACCTTGCAGAAAGAAATTAAGGAAATTCCCTCATGTGGCTGAAACGCAGCTTATCCCATGATTTGATCAGTGTTGTTTCAAGAGAATCTTTCTATTGCATTGTTTTTATGTTACCCTCTTAAAATCACCAAAAATATTTTGTTTGCATTTGCCAGAATTCTTCACCTGCCAATAAAATCTGCAAAATCATCAGAGCCTTGAAGTAAATAGTGTATATTTGTCAATAAAAGAAATGTCAGACACACATTAGCCACTGCAGTTGTAATGCTTACATAATTTAGCAAGACGGGCAAGTGAGCAGCACTCAACTCGAGGTGAGAGAGAGCCGATTGGTGTTAAGAGGCAAGTGTCTGGTGATTGGCTGCCTGCCCGACTGACTGGCATGAATTTGGCTTCTGATAGTCGCGTCTTGAGCTGTGAATAAAAAAAACTGATAAAACTAAGTTAAGCCCCCTCCGGACATCAATAGTGATAAAGCAATTGCAACAAAGTTTTTACTGCAAAATGCACATTTTCTTCTCGATGCACCCTTTCTACTAATGGTACTAATCCTGCCTCTACTTTCCGCTACCAACACCCATTACGGTTCTGTACTACAACACTCATTAATGCTTAACACCCATGCAGCTCTTGTAATGAAAGTCACAGCACCACATACAGAGATCTACCCCCACATTATCAGGGAGATGCACAGTTACAGAACTCACCGTGGGAAATGTGAAGCAATCCCACTAGTAAATGTATACATTTAGTGGTAATTGTACGCAATTACCATCCTGTTAGCAAGTACACATTAACATATTCGCACATTCGCTGCAATGCTAATAGGAAACACACAAAGCCAATGCACCCTGTAATCGCCTAAAAATAAAGACATCAAACGGACTCCCCATTTGCAGAGGATGAAGGGAAAAGATAGAGCGGAGGCTGGCTGCAAGTGTGAAAGGGAGGGGTGTGCAGGATAGGGTAAAGGCGTGTAGAAAAGTGATGGTGAGGAAAGATAGGAGCGCATTCAGAAAGTGGGAAAAGAGAGGTGGAAAGAGAAGGTCGGAGACGCAGAGGGAGACAGGAAGGGAGATAAGACTGCAGCGTTTCTCAGCAGGGGCGCTGCATCTCTCCTTGGGCTCCCTGACTTGACACAGTCTCGCATCAGCGAGTGGTATTCATCAGTGATGCAGATACCTCATACTCACACACATACACACACACACACACACACACACACACACACATGCTCCCTTTTTTAGACAGAAAGAGAAAGAAACAGGCAGAGCGGTGCTCCAATTGTCTCCTACCTGTTCTAGCACTTTCAATTGTGTCTGAGTGGGTGCTGAGGGTAGTGGCCCAATTGGCGATTCACTCCAGTACCCCATCTGGCATTTGAAGTTCATTTCTTTGCTGTTTGCCAAAACAAGAACAAACGCAACAAGACTACACACACTTGCACTCACAAGCGTTGCGCACACACACTCGAACACTCATTTACTTGTGGCGCTTGTCTGGAATAACTACGACAACTGAAATAGCCACCGCATTCATTAAAAACCCATTACATTACCTTTATGAAAAGAGGTCTTTATGAACTTGTTATTTGTTAACAACCTGCTGTAAGGGGTTTCATTGGGTGTGTGTGTGTACGTGTGGATTTACATGCATGCAAATGTGAGCATTGTTTTCTGTCTGTGTGGGTAAATTTAACTGCCTCTATTCACAAACGCACATTTCCTCTGTCTGTGTGTGCTTTCCAGCGCTTTATGTTCCTTTCAGTGCATATGTGCCGTGATGTATGTATGTGTGCCTGTGTGCACGCCTGTGCCGGGTGTGTGTGTGTGTGTGTGTGTGTGTGTGTGTGTGTGTGTGTGTGTGTGCGCGTGTGTGTGTGTCTAACACGGATGAAACTGACTCTGATCTTATCCAGCTTAAGACAAATACACTGTTCTGCCTGCAGACATTGTCATGGAAACAAGCCGGTTTCCCTGGGTACCAGAGAGAAGGCCAAATTCAAGCTACAGACAGAGAGAGAGAGATGAGCAGAGATAAAAGAAACAGAAAGGGACAAGAAAGAAAAGATTGAACATAATGGCAGGAAGTGTGCTGTTCATTGTTTTTTCTTACAATGAAATTCAAAGGGATTAGCAATATAAGATATTATTAAGTTATGTTCTATTTGTGTCTCAATTAAATTCACTTGGACACTAGAAAAGACCATAATTTTTTTTTGCCTATAATATATTTTAGAGCCTGACAGGTATATCGGATGACAGATATTATCGGCCGATATTTGCCAAAGGCATATCAGTATCAGTGTATATGCTGTCTGATGGTGCCATAATATAAACTTTTTTAAACAATGTATAATGTATTGGCGTTAGCTCTTAATTTTTTTTTTTTTTAATAGCCGGCAATTGACTGAAGAGTAATGATGTTTATTTAGCTCTTTATGTTATTCCTACTTCTTATTTATTTTCTCACTTATTATTTATAGAACTGGTTGACAGTGTAATCAATTCTTTGTATCATGTATAATAATGTTAAAATTAAGATCTCAAAAAATTACTCTATTAGCCACCAATATTTTCCCCCATTTAAAAATCGGTATTGGCATCGGCCTCAAAAATCCCATATCGGTCAGCAAAAATACTCCTTTTGACTATTTTTATCATTGTAATTTAGATATATTTGGTTCTTGAGACACATTGGTCATATTTTAGTTGAAGCCAGACAAGGATTAGGCTATCCTCAACGAAAGAAATTCTTAGTTGACAAATGCTCTGTTGGCTAATTGTTAAAAGTGAGTTTCTCAACAAAGAATCATGCAAAAGCACCGTTTTTAAATCTTATGTTTAACAGATATTTGCTTATAAGTTTATTGGAAATAAGTAATTCAGCATGAAAAAATAATTTAAAATGACTCATCAGCAAAATCTTAGTTGACTAAGAACAAAATAACTGTGATTTTTCAAGTAAAAATGCCCCAAATTTTGACGCTTCTCAAATTGAGACAAGTTGTTCTTAATAATCTTAATATCATAGAAAGTTAAATATACTGTATTTTGAAAACAAAACATTTGGTGATATCACCATCAGCTTTGGAAACTTATGATGGGGATTTTGACATAAGATGCAGTGATCGACTATTAGACTCGACTCGACTCACTCGACTTGTGAAAATGGCACAAAATTATGTTTACAGCCTCTGAAATGTGTAGATGATTATATTAAACTGAATATATTTGTGGTTTGGGCTCACAAAATAAAACACTTAAAGACATAAACCTAGACTTTGAGCAGTGTGGATGAGCATTTTTCACTATTTTCTGACATTTTATAGACCAGGGGTGTCAAACTGATGTGACTGCAGGTTTTTGTTCCAGCCAAGCAGGAGCACACCTGATATAACAAATCAACTGAGCGAAGACCGTTCAGGTGATTGAATGAGTCAAGTCAAGTGTGCTCCTGCTTGGTCGGACCATCCTTTACTTGCTATAGACCAAAAGATTTCTCAATTAATCCAGGAAATAATCTGCATAATCGACAAGGAAATGAATTGTCACTTGCGGCCCTAATTTTTGTTTTATAGACAAAACAATTGATCAACTAACTAAGAAATAAACCTGTGGATTAATAGATTATGATTTGTCGAAGCTATGTCTTTACACTGTAAATCTCATATTGGGAACGAATGGCCTCAATTTAACAGCAACAACAACAAAACAAGGAATAAGAGCTCAACGTCGCAGACAGCCAATCTGTCACTTGTTTCCTGACAGTAATATCCTCCTCTACAGTATTGCTCCCTTGGCTGTGATGTGATAGCCCAATCGCTTTCAAAGCCAGATGCTGTATATCACTGAATAGAGATGGAAACGGCAGTCGTAGCCTTTAGTGGACTTGGCTGTATGGATTTTCACACTTTAACTTAATATCAAGACTATGCATATGTTAGCATACATTTGCATGCATTTCCCACACTGGTCATCTATCTGTATACTGTATGAGTGCATAGTTAATCCACCTGTCTGTTATTAAGGAGGGATGCCTTCATGCAGGATGTTTGAGTTTATGCTGTGTATGTGTATGTGTGTGTGTGTGTGTGCATTTGTGTGTGTGGACAGTCTGAGAGGGGCTGATAGCAGAACTGCATGGTGGGCTAAAAACGAGGTGCAGGGGAATTGCAGTGTGCTATCTCCAGAATGACAGGGCTGCCATGATTGAGGCTTGCTACACTAGGATTTAGATACACCAGCATTTTTCTCTCTTTTCCTTCTCTCTAGCCATCCATCCCTCGCTCTGTGCCACTCCCTTTCCTTGTCTCTCTTTCTACCCCTCTACCTCTTTCTCTTCCATTTTGTGTTACCCATCTCAATGAGTCTCTCTCCGTCTCCCCTTTTCTATTCCATCTTCTTCTTTCAAATGCATCCTTCCCCTTTTTTCTCTACCCTGCATCTTTTCCACCCTGCTCCCTCTTTCAGGTGATGTGTAATGTAGGCTCCCCTGATGTGCTCCCAGCCTCCATCCGCCATTTTGATTCAGTACAGCTGTCCATGATAATGTACTGTTCACTCAATCACTCTTTCTCTCTCTCTCTTGCCCTCCTTCTCCATCTCTCTCTCTCTCTCTCTCTCTCTCTCTCTCTCCCTGAAACACACACATGCACGGACACATTGCTGTAGCCCCTGTAACACAGAGTTGCCATGGAAATGACAAATTAGTGTGTGAAATGTTGAGGAGGAAGCCCATGAGAAGAGACAAAGCCATATGAGACGCACACACTCGCACACATATGCACACAAACACACAGAGAACTCCAAGTGATGTGTGTTTGATGGGTGGAGGGGCGGTACAGTTGCAGCTGGTCCCAGTAGCAGCAACCATCAGATCAGTTATTCACTCCCTCTCTCCCTCCTGACTCCCCAAAGGCTGCTTTATTCATTAGAATGGTAGCCTAATGATTGAATTCAAAGTCTTATGCCAATCATCTTCCATCTTTACATTCTTGCCAGTTCCCACTATAGCCAATATTTAGTTTTTAATTTATTTCTTCTTTCATATACTAAGTCCTTGCACATTTTCGTGAACAATCTCCCTCCTCTCTCTCGTCCCTTTCTTTACTTTTCTTTTCTTACTTGTCCTTTTCTTTTAGTAACTTAATTTAATCAGATAGTCCCAGTGAGATCAAGATCTGCTTTTCAAGGGAGAGCTAAGAGAAAGAAAAACATTTCGGCCCGATAAGGCTGCAACTAAAGATCATTATCAGTATCGCTTAAACTGTTTATCGTCTTTTCAATTGCTCGATTAATTGTTTAGTCTATAAAATGTCAGACAATAGTGGAAGAAACTCCACGTCTTAGACTTTTCCAGAACACCAAATTACATCTTCAGATTTCTTGTTTTTTCCACTTAATGGTACCAACAATCGAAGATATTCAATTAACAATGGCATAAAACAGAGGGAGGCAGGAAATCCTCATATTGTAGAAGCTTGAGCCAACTTCTCTTGCATTTTTGCTTTAGAAATTGCATAGAAGGTTGTTGTTGTTAATTAGTCTTGCGTTAAATTGCCAATCAGTGAATCAACATATCATTCCAGTAATGCATTTCAGTCAGTCTTATTTATAAAATGCCAACTCACAACAGAGGTAATCTCATAACACTTTTCATATCGAGCAGATCAAGGCTATACTCTTTAATTTACAGAGACCCAACATCCCCCTATGAGTAAGCAGCAGACCTTATATAACACCACATGAGAGATTTCCCTTTCCTTCACTAGATCAGGTGGTATCTTTGAAATACGATAGAGATCTTTAAGAAGAAAGACACTCCGAGACAAAGAAAAGCATTTTCAGTCAAACCTCACATTCAGCTGGTCACAGTCTCCAAAGGAAATGAATGAACCTAGCTGGAGATATTCCTTTTTCCTCTTCTTTTCTTTATTATTAACCTTATTTATTCACCTGGATATCAAGATCACGGTTCTTTTTTGCAATGCGCACAGGGCCTGTACCAGTTGGTCAAAAAATAATATGTTGATAATCGATTAAAATTATTTTTAAAGCAAAAATGGCACAAAAAAAAAATGCTGTTTTCACCCTCTGGGATGGGTGTTTTTGACTGATTTCCTTCATTTGATAGATCAAACAATTATTAAAATATTTAAAAAATAATCTGCAAATTAGTCGATAATGAAAATAACCATTACTTGCAGCCATAATGAGCACAATGAAAACCATTTACCCTCAGAGTTAACATATAACCACACAGCCAGCCCATAAGACACCATTAGCTAAAACACCTAATTGAAAGAAAATGAAAAGAGCCACATAAAACACAAGATAAAAGTGCTTAAAAATCGAGAGATCTCTTTTCCTCTGCTTTCCTTCTCCTTTTCTCTCTCCTTTCTCTGTATTCCTTCGTCCTCCTGCTCGCTCGCCTTGATCGACAGTGCTCTCCACAGGATGAAGTGTGACATGTGGTGTGTATGTCAGTGTCTGTCTCACTGTTTACTCTGAGCTAATACTGACTCACTCCATTAATCTGAGCTACAACAGATCCACTCCAACCTGCCCACTTGAGAGCGTGCATGTTTCTGCGTTCGCGTGTGTGTTTTAGGTGTGTCTGTACAGGTGAAATACATGCATGCACGACACATGTTCCTCATCGCTTTTGTGTCATCCAATATGCATTTTAGTGCCTGATTTGTGTGCGTGTGTGCCCGTTGTTGTTGCGGGCCAGAGCTTCCAGATCGATACAGATGCTTTATGTGCTCCTGTCTGGTCTAATGACATGTCTGTAAATTAGCAACAGAATGGTGGAGCACCACACTGAAACCTAATGGCACCTCTGTAAATTACCGCTAGAATGCTGCTGGACGGCTGCGTGTGTTCTCATTGTGAACAACTTGGCTCCCCCCTCTCACTCCGCCACCTCATCTACATTTGTCTGTGTGTCTGCTTGTGTGTGTCAGTGTGATTGTGTTATAGCATTTGTGGCTGTGTGTGTATGTGTGTGTTTTTGTGTGTGTCTCCCTCCTCCTCCTTGCTCTCGCTCCTCTCAGTAAAGACTAGCCCGAGGCCCTGAGTTGGTAATAGCTTTTCTGACAGCAATACACCAATATTTACAGAGACCAGCACCCACCCACACCCCCGCACATTTCATGCACACATAAAAAGCCTATACTTGCCACACACATTCACGTGCTTGGACGCAAGATGTGCACACGTGTTTCTTTTTTTCATTTTGAGGAACACACAGACACACACACACACACACACACACACACACACACACACACACACACACACACTCTTAATTAACATGCTGGGAGGGAAGAAATCACACACGAGGGGGAACTCACACGCATGCTGGCATACAACTTGTTGTTTCTCACTCACATATTGGCATTCACACTTTGGGCTTTTTTTTCATGCAACAGAAGGAAAGAAAGACAATTTACCACAATTGCTCTTTGAATTGTGATATATTCTCACTTTTTCCTTCTCATTATTCTCTCCGTGTTATATTCAGTCAAGTGCGGCCGATTCCATTTCAACACTCTTCTCTCTGCCTCTCACTACCTTAATAACCTATTACACTTCAGTCTATTCATTACGTGGCACCCCCCCCCCCCTCCCCCCCCTCCTCTCCAGCGGTTCCTCACCAAGTGTCTGTCTTGCTCCAGTCTGACCTAGTGTGTGCGTTAAATTCCCCTCTGTTCTCCTCATTATCGTGAACTACAAGTTATGCCAGAGGCTCCACAGAGCAGAGAAAAAGAGGCCAACGAGATGAGCAGAGAGAAATGGTGGCGTGAAGCTTAAAGGGAGGTGTGAGGGATATAGGGATGGTGGTGAGGAGAATGCTAGAGCGGATGCGGAGGAAGGGTGATGCTTTGGGGGGATGGGTGTGAAGGAGACAGATAATGTCGCCCCTGCTTGTGTATGCCAGCACAATACTATGATCATTTTTTCGCAGATGTGTGTGTAGGTGTGCATATTTGTTCCTCTGCTGGCTAAGGCTGTGCACTTCTGTGTGAGTAGGTGTGAGAGAGTAGATAAGAGAGTGTGAGCTTAAGGATGATGGATTGCAAAACCTTGGTCTCATGTCCTTGGGGGTCACTAAGGGTGTGCAAGGTAAGTTGCCATTGGCTGTCTGCTTGTTATTCTGAATTCTAATTGGCCGATCCTGCCGGCTTCTGGCTGCCACGATACTTACGGGCTGCCGTTCTCCATCTTCATCCTTTCCTTAAAAACTTTCTAACCTTTACTGCCACTGCACATACATAAGCAGACACACACATTCTGGCTTTTGACGAACATCACGAAATGAGCCATGTTGTCAAACAAGACCACATCACTTCAGACTGCCAGCACAGCTGTTCTCTCAAAAGGGAGGATGGCAGGTTTCATAACGAGTTTGGAATGCTACAGACTCACGACTGTCTCTCTCACATCCACAGTGTTTAATCTCCAACCCACATGAGTGATCAAAGCTTGTTTACACACCACTCCATGTACGATTAGAGGTATGGAAGGAAGTGTTTCTTCCAAGTGCTGGCATCAGTGAGGCTTTGCTTGACAATAACAACATTTTCAGCATCTCAAACAATATGTTTTGTACTGCACATCCGAATCAAATTTAACCAGGCCCAGCAGAGCTTTGTTTTACTCGGCTGGCTCTGATGAACACCCACCATTTTATCATCTTTGAGCATATTGTGAAGAGCAGTGTGGGAAGAAGCAATGTAGCTTGAATATTGTTTTAATCATTATGATAATGTTCAACAAGACTGTAATGGCTCCACACCTTTTTGTTCTTCCTTCCTCTTCCTTCCTCTTCCACCTCTTCTTTTCTGTCTCAGCTCGCGAGGAGTATGTTGCAACCTTCAAGGGCTCCGAGTACTTCTGCTACGACTTGTCGCCAAACCCCATCCAGTCTAGCAGCGATGAAATCACGCTCTCCTTCAAGACGCTGCAGCGCAACGGCCTGATGCTGCACACTGGCAAGTCAGCCGACTACGTCAACCTGGCACTGAAGAACGGAGCCGTGTCGCTTGTCATCAACCTCGGCTCCGGGGCCTTCGAGGCCTTGGTGGAGCCCGTCAACGGCAAGTTCAACGACAACGCCTGGCACGACGTCAAGGTCACCCGCAACCTGAGACAGGTAACCAGACAACAGGAGGTGGAGGAGGGAGCGACCGAGCAAACAGGAGACAAGAGGAGATATAATATTAGCTGTGATATTTAAAATAGAAAGACTTGAAGGATCATAGGGAGGGACAAAAAGACGGTAGATTAACGAATGGATGAAAGCATGCCTGGATTTCAGTTAGCAATTAAATTATTTGCAATCAGAAAATTGATTTTGATGAACACTTTATCAAGAAAGAAAGCCAAACATTTGCTTTTCTCAGCTCCTTAAATGTGAGAATCTCTCATTTTTTGTTTCATATGATTTTAAATTGAATATCTTTAGGTTTTGGTCTGATTCTACAACAAGAAATATTGAATATGTCACCCTGAGCTCTGGCAAACTGTGATGGGTATTTTCACGTATTTTCTAACATTTTGTAGAGGAAATTATGATTTGTTTGATGAACCAGACGGCAATCCATGCCCTCCAAAATATAAGAAAAATTATCAAACGAGAAAGGAAATACTAAAAAGCCTTTATTGTAGTGGCTTAATCATTCATTTTTAAAGAGAAAAAAACATGTAGGGCTTTGCCTGGGCTTTGAACAAAAAAATGTTAAACTTTAAACCATTTTGTTTCAAGCCCTGACAAAGACCTTAAACGGTCAAATGGCTTTAAATGATTGAGCCAGTCTGATGAATGTTTTTTTTTAAGTTGAGACGCTGCAACATATAAACACTGAATGCAGTGTTTGCAAATCGACCTACTTACTATTGAATACAGAACAAAGACGAGATGTTCATGCTGAATACATACACTCATTCTGTTTTTTATTCACGTTTTACACAGCGTCCCAACTTTTCTGAATCATGGTTGTATTTCTTTCCTCTTTGATATTTTTTTGTATATTATGGAGTGCTTTCCTGTTTATTTTCCTATTTTCTAAGAGCACATTTTTGATCCACGGTCTAATATACAGAGGAATTGGTCATCTCTTTTTCCCAGAATCATTTGTTTATTAGAGAAGTTATTGACAGATAATTGAAAAAATGGAATATGAATGTTAGTTGCAGTGTTCATTTGAATTCCCTGTTATGTAGTATGAGTGTGTGTTTGACTTTGGTGAACCACAGTGACTGCTGCAGATGTTTCAGGGGCAGTGGGCAGCAGAAAAGACTTTTAGTCCGCAGCAAGAAACTAATCAATGTAGAAGCTACGGTCAGTGGTCTGTTGTCCATCCGCAGTGATGCTGTGGTAGAAGGAAAATACCTGAGGTTTTGGTCTTAGTTTACAGTGGGTTAACCACCAGACCAGCACTGCTTTCTGCTCTAGGTGAGTGCTTTTTCAATTGTGTGTGAGTGTGTGTGAGCAAATGAGAGAGAGCGAGTGAACTAGAGAACATTGAGGGTCACTCGCACTCAGGTGCTTGTAACCCATCTGTGCCCTGCCTCTACCGTTTGCCTGTTTGTACTACTAACTTTACTACTAACTTTACTAACCTGCTAGTGAAACTAACCACCATCCATGGAATGATTCATTCTACTAACCTAACCTGTGCCCTTCTCCTAGCGAAACCACTCCAACCAACCTACTAACCTCACCAGAGGCCTTCTAGCTTTCCTTTTTTTGTTCCCGAAGTTGTTCTGTTCACAGTTTTTTGCTTTCCTTTCTCCCCCTCTCCTACAAAGCACTCAGGCATTGGACACGCTATGGTAAACAAACTCCATTGTTCGGTAGATATCATTCTAATTGTTTCTTAGTTTGGGTTTGCCCCGTGTCTATTTCCTTTTGAACCATAGACTTCAAAACTAAACCAATAAAAGGATAAATGCGGTTGGTAATCTTTTACGCTTAAAAAGCCCCCGTCCCCCCTCCTTGCCAACCACTGTTTTTTTCTTTAAATTATCCCCCCCTTTCCTTCCCCTTTCTCTACCGTTTTTTTTTTCACCCCATCACTCTGTGACTGACATGTAGGCGTGTACTGATTGGCTCATCCCTCACCTGCACGCAAATGACGAGCCCCCCCTTCCTGCATGGCGTGACTCAGAAACCCTTCCCCTCTCTGATTGGTCCGTAAAATGGATAGAGAGGTCCCTCCTTCCCCTCTTTTTTCTTTCTTTTTCTTCTTTGGATTTTTTCGTCCTCCACACTGCCACTGCATGTTCTCCATGGTGCCTCTGATTCATCCTGTTCTCAGTTTTTCTTTTTTATGATTCTACTGTGTCCTCTTTGCCAGTGGTTGCATGCAGAGAGAGGAACAGGCTGCATGTTTATATATTTATGTGCGTATGTGTATGTGTGGAATGAGCCGTAACCCATCTAACACCTGTGCGTGTGTGTACATCAATATGTGTGTGTTCGTCCATGTGTCATATCATTCAGTCTCGCTGATCTAACAAACCCCCCCAGACCACAAACTAACAAACTAACACCATCATCACAACTCACCCTAACAACACAACAACATGACATCATCACAACTACTAACAGCATTGAATTCATTAACCCTAACCTCAGTAACCCAACACAGCTTGGCCTGACACAAGTAGCACTACTGTGGCTGCCAGCAGTGCAACAACTAACAACTACTAACAAGTTAATAGTACTAACACCTACTGTAAAGCACGAAGAAGCCTGCGGAGACTTTACTAACACCTGCCTGGCTGGGCAACTCTGCCCGGCAATGATAAGCACCATCAGTGAGAGGGAACTTACTGTAGCAGGAAAGCAAAGAGCTCACAACCTTTATGGGCAGTTGAACATGGTCAGTAATGTACTGGAGAATATCAGGGTGATAACATACCACTAAATGTGACTTACGTGTGACAGGGTTGGGAACCAGTGCAAGCTAAAAGCCCCATCCAGGCTATTATACAGCAGAATAGCCAGGTTAACTGAGAAGAACAGCAGTGTCTTTAGATGGAGCATTAAGGAAAGTTGGTGATAGTAAATCTGCATCTTCTACTAAAGATGAAGCAGCTTCTGTGGCAGAAACATGAGGAAAAAACTTTAAATTTAAAGATGGAATTAGTGGACATACAGTCATGGAAAAAAATATTAGACCATTGTTTTCTTAAATTTCTTGTTCATTTTAATGTCTGGTACAACTAAAGGTACATTTGTTTGGACAAATATAATGATAGCAACAAAAAAGGCTCATAAGAGTCTAATTAAAGAGCTGATATCTACCTTCTACTTACCTTTTGTTGTACCAGGCATTAAATGAACAAGAAAGCAAGGAGAAAACAAGGGTGGTCTAATAATTTTCCAGGACTGTAGAAGATGAGGCTAGCCTTTCAATGCAGCATAGATTGTGTTGGTTTGGTCTGTTTTGTAAAGTCAGTGCAGTACAGAGAGGCAGAATAAGAGCCTGGTTTTAAAGCTTGGATGTGAAGAGTCACAATCCATCAGCGGTGGCCCTGAAGCTTTGGGTATCAGTGAATCTTTATGAATCACACACAGGATGTACTTGTCATTCTGTATAATAGATTTAGACCGGCAGAAGCAGGCAGACCACATAGTCTGATCCCAGTTAGAGTGCAGAAGTGGTAGATGGGGCTACAGAGTGTATAACAAACTGTCGTCACAGTGGGTGAGTGGCATTTAGCAGTTTATAGCAACATATTTCTTATACTAGCACAGGCGAGAGGCAGCAACGCTCAATTACACCACACAGTTAGAACTGATCCACACCAAAAAGTCCCAACAGCACAACTAGCCAATTCCCCAAACCAATCAGGCCCTCTCCCCACCACAATGCATACATATTTGGTTACCAGAGTAACGGGGGCTAATTTGGCTGGTCAGCGCCTAGCTAGCGCTTAGCGCTGCCTTTGGTGTGAGTATATAGCGTGTCCTTTCCCTGTGCTTTGTTGTGTAGGTGACGATCTCTGTGGACGGCATCCTGACCACCACGGGCTACACCCAGGAGGACTACACCATGCTGGGCTCTGATGACTTCTTCTACGTGGGAGGGAGCCCCAGCACCGCTGACCTGCCCGGCTCTCCAGTCAGCAATAACTTCATGGGCTGTCTCAAAGAGGTGGGATGTGTGCATGATTCACGTATGCGTGAATAGCATGTTTGACAACAGTGCTGTGCAGTAAAAATAGCATTGTATTAATAGGATTATAGTCTGACTCACCTGTAGATTGTGGGTTTGGATCTCTTACGCGGCATTCCTCTCCACTATTGATTTGTAAAGGGCTCTGTCGCTGCATCCTGAGCCTCCCAAGATGATTGTGATTGGTTTAAAGAAATACAAATAGCCGGAATGTATTTTCTTATATAGCAAAATGATAATGGGTGCAGCCAGACCACAGCAGCGCTGATACAGCATTGTGGAGAAGGACTGCGTATGCAAGACTAACACGATTTTTTCCCAAGAATCCAGTATGGTTGCAAAAACTAATTTTCAAACTACTTTATTATTATTATTATTATTATTATTATTATTATTAATAATAATAATAATGAACTTTTTTATAGAGCGTTTTTCATACAAGAGATGTAGCTCATAGTGCTTTCAAATATAAAATGACAATGCATCAAATTAAAACAAGGGTAAATAGACAGTAACATTAGCCGATGAAGGACTGTAGATGATAGAATATATAAGCTGAGACTATTAGGAATAGAAAAAAATAGTATAACATTCATTAAAAGTCAAATTCAATTTATAGTTTTTCAGCTCTTGTCTAAAAATGTTAACAGAACTTTATGAATATCAGACAAAACTAACTAATGTTTGTATTTAACCAGAATTATTAATTTAGACAGAACTTGTGCTAAATGGGTTACTTATTCGATCTCCATGTGATAATTTCTTCACAATACGATTCCTTAAAGGCAATGAATGATAATATTTAATTAGCATCAAATTCACACACTCATAATGCGTTTATTTATGTATACTCACACCTTTTAAGAAACACTAATCTTTTTCTTTTTCTCTCACCTTCATACTTCCTCTCTTCTGCCCTTCATTTTCTGTCACGCACCATGCAAAACATTTTTTACACACATTATGCCATAAAGCACACATACACAGAAATGCTTCCATTTGGCAGCGTCACACAAACAGTCCCAGACACACACACACCCTCCCTAGCATCAGAGAGAATCAGTGATGAGTGTCGTTGAGGGAGTAGATACAGCACTAAGCACTAACATGCTAATTAGCTACGCCACAGAGATGCTCCATCCATCCGCTGCGCTCGAAATGGGCCACAACACTGAAACAACAAAAAACCCTCACATGACGGAAACACACTAATACATTCGCACCTACACAATCTACGCATGTATACGTAGATGTGTGCAGGAAATAGACCCACGAAAACACACACAAAGACAAAAATAGTCAAACACAAATAAGCATACGTATGCATACACAGCACCTGATACAACAAAATACATCCTCACACCCATTATATACACACCCTGTCTGAGTCTCCCTTTCATTCACAGAGACTCACACAGAGGCATAAACAAACAACCAAACAAGCCGACAGATGATGTGCCAAACAGAGAGCTATCTGTATCAGTGGTGAATGCGCTCTGTGTTGCTTCATTAAGACTGATGGCGTTTAAACGAGGCTGCCGCTGTCAAAGTGAACCCTCCACTGGCACATTTACATATTTAATACGATGATATGATAATCCGTGTGAGCAAATTAAGATGTATGCAGTGAATCACGTGCATGAACGATCACGGCTGTAACAGTTTTGTGCATTTGATGCGGCGCGGGCACACACACACACACAAACACCCACGCGCTAACACCATTTTACACACTTACATTCAAGAATCGCCCTCATTGCCCTACATGCAGACACCAAAGCACATGACTTAAAAAAAAAAACAGGTGAAAAGCCAATGCAGAACAGAAATGTTGTGATGTTGCAGAGTTTCCTCACAGGTCATAGAAAGAGGCCTGGATTAATAAAGCAGAGCCTGTGTGTGCCCGTCTCTCTCAACATCAAAATGCTCAGCACAAGCACACTCTTTACACTCATGCTGCTCAGTCAGAGAGCGTACTGTGTCAGGGAGAGGAGAGAGAGAAACAGCAAAAGGAACGAGAGAGAAAGACTAAATGCAATCCTGCAAGTGGCGGGGACAAATATGAGTTATCAAAAGATGAGGCTGGAGTGGCTCGTTGCTCTTAACGTTGTCACTTTCATATAAAAATACCAGAACACTTGAATAAAAATATGTTTCCTGAGTTGAAAGATTAATGGCTGTCTGGTCATATTTAAATTGTCTTGTTCCCTCTTTATCTTTTTCAGCATTCTGTTCTTCCTTTTTTTTGAAAAGGTTAATCAAAGCGTGTCTTATTCTTTTTGTTCGCTCATTGTTGTGAAACACAAAGGTTGAATTAAGAAAAATTATGATAGTCTGATTCTAGGCTGCAATATTTATATAGGGTATCTATTAAGTATAAGTGAAGACAGAGGTGTCCTGTTATTTAATCCAAAGGTGAATTAATGTGCCATTGTCTTCCCTTCAATCCCGTCCCTTGAAGGTGGTGTATAAGAACAATGATGTACGGTTGGAGCTGTCCAGACTGGCGAAACAGGGAGACCCAAAGATGAAGGTATGTAATTTCAGCATCATGTACAACTTGAACCAGGCACATTATCCTCTTGTACACAGAACACAGACATCATTTTGTATCACAACCTCCCGTCAGGCCCTGTGAGACGCATACTGTAGGAATTTTAAGTAAATGGGATTATACTTTGGAGAGGTAGCCACAAGCTTTTGTCCTTCAGTCAGTTCTCAGCTGGAAGCAACTGGCTGTGTTTCAATCCCAGACTACAAAGGAACCATTCTGGTCTTGATGTCCACTGGACATCAGTTTAACAACCCATTTTTTAAATCCTTGAACCCCTGAACATTTATGTATCTTTATCTTTCCCCCAGGTAAGTGGGGTGGTGTCCTTTAAGTGCGAGAGTGTGGCCACGCTGGACCCCGTGACCTTTGACACCCCCGAGTCTTTTGTGGCGCTGAGCAAGTGGTCGGCGAAGAAGGCGGGATCTATATCTTTCGACTTCAGGACCACAGAGCCGAACGGGTTGATGCTTTTCAGCCACGGGAAACCTAGACAGCAGCAACGCAAGGACCCACGCACACCTCCTACACTCAAGGTGAAAATATTATATATATACTTGTTTAAAAACTTCAAACTTAAACAGGAAAATCTAGAGCCTGCACAGCAATGCTTTGGGCTCATTTAGAAGCTTTAAATTATAAGCAACTCACTTGCTATGCATTACCTTTACAATCACTTATTATCTTGTTTTGTCATCATCTTGTTTCTATTTTCTTATTTTATTTTATCTTGTTCTCTGTTGCTGCTGAAAGAAACCAAATGTCATATGTTGTATGTCTTTAAAGGCAATAAAGTGTCTTTTGTCTAAATACTGACGTTTAGCAGTATAGTGTTTACCATGTTTATCATTTTAGTTAGTTTGGAGTGTTAGAATGCTGAAATTTGCTAATTAGTACTTAACACAACTGTGAATGTCATTACTTTTGCAGATATTTGTGATTTTTGAATGCAAAGTTGAGGGATCATGAAAGTCATTTAGATGCACCATCTGGGAACCATACATATTTGTATAATGTTTATAGCAATTAATATTGATGTCAAATTTGGCTATTTAAAGCTAAAAACGTATGTGATATTTTTTTCAGAACATAGGTGATTTCACTTAGGGCTGGGCCATAATGTTCTATCCTGATATTGATAATTTCATATCTTGATAACAATATATATCACAACATAACATGTCTTCTGGTAATTCAATAAATACATAGTCTACATGAAATTACATTTTATTGTTTCACTGTATGAATTAAATACTTGACAAAGGGAGTATTTTCATATTTTATTGAGAACTTCAGTGTAAAATCAACAGTTTTAATGAAATTATAGAAGAAATTAAATAACTATCAGCCTAGTCTATGTTTGTAAAACAGGCCTGGCCTGCTCAGATAAAGGGGGCAGCAATCAAAAACAGCTGACAAATGAAGGGGCAGACATATTGGTCCACAGTAGCAGCTGGATTTTCAACATTGCAGTATAAATGATATAGAAAAATATATAAGAGACATGTTTATAAAGGTTTGATATAAGTCTTCATATTGCTTCACTGCCTTTAATAATTCTCTCCTATAAACAACTAAATTCCTGATTGTCCCTGAAAATTTGGTTTGGATCCCAAGAATCATAACTAAACAATCTAGAAACACCCACCCCCACCCCTTTAGTCCAGTGTAGTTTTTCAAAAATGTAAAAGTTTACTAGTCCCCACTAAAATTGAATGACATTGCACAAAGAACCTGTTAATAAATGGTTAGACTGGGGGCCCAATCACCTTATTGTAACTCGCAGCTATAATTTGCATTTTTATTGCTCGCCATCAATGTCCCTGCTTTTTACAGAATACTAATACCGTGTCTGTTTGACTTACAGGTGGATTTTTTTGCCATTGAGATGCTGGATGGGCACCTGTACTTGCTGCTGGACATGGGCTCAGGAACCACCAAGACCAAGGCTATCGACAGAAAGGTCAATGACGGAGAATGGTATCATGTGGACTTCCAGAGGGACGGGCGCTCAGGTACACTCACAGCTCTCTCTTAACTCCAAAGCTAACCCTGACACAGAGGGTGATAAGGAGGAGGTGGAGGATAATGAGTAGGCGATACTTCAACATTTTATAGTAAGCACCAGCCGAGCAAGGCCATTTGGCTGCTGCCATCCGTCTGCTGTCTGTGTTTAATTCAAACTGGGTTGTAAGGGTGCTGTGTCGACCAGTTTTAACACAATCAATATACAGTAGCACTGTCAAATTTATTGTAATGTGTTGGTATAATTAGCATAATACTGAGACTATTGTAATTAATGAAATTGGTAGCCTCTTTCTCATACACCTGCCTAAAGTTTTTTTTTTAAAGTTATGGCCACATTTGCCATAAACCAGTGCTCCCTATGGGTATATGCATAAACATACTCAATGTATTTCATCCATGAGATAAATTACTGACACCATATATACAGTACCAGGATTTTAAACGTTTTTCATCTTAATAGTAATATAATTATAGTTTTCATGCCAGAATGAATTACAGTCTAAAAACCCACAGTAGATGCTGCCAATCTTCTCAATTGGGGATCTTGCTTGTTTACTGTAACTGTACTAATGTCTAAAAATAAATGCATTTTGGTGTCAAAATATTGGACATAGCTTTTTTTTCCCCCCATAATATTTGTGTTCAAATTTTAAACAGGGTTTTCCCAGGCATTATAACACATAGGTGCAGCACCCGAGCCAATTTTAGGCACCACCTAAGCCAAATGAATGTATAAATCAATATCTAGAGCATCAAAACTAACTAAATTACTTTTCCTAGATCTAATGATTGTAGTTGGTCCCCAGTGGACTTATTTGGCAAGTTGTTATCTGCTCTAGCTTTTCAAACTTCTTGTGCACAGATGTGGTAGTAATAATAATGGTCCAAAATTATGTGAAATTGCATTTTTTAATTGAAAAATGAATCTTTTCTTTTGAGAGGACCCTAAAAAAACCTTCGCTAAATACATGCACAAACTTGAAAAAAAAAAAAAAAAACACTGCACACCATGACAAACAGCCTTTAGATTTGTATGAATTGTATCACACAGCTTTAAATTGCTGCATTGAAACAAAAAAGTCCAATTACATGCAACATATAACAAGTTTTTGTTATCCTGCAAGTTCAGAAACTGCATTGTCCACAGAAAGTCATCCTCTTCATCTGTTAAATCTAAATCCATAACATAATAATAAAGGGCCTCTATATATTGCAGCTTTGCCTTTAATATGTACAGTAAGTTATCATTTCTAATGGAAGGCTTTATACCATCCCAAAGTAAGCTGAGGGCTAAACAGAACATGCTCCTTCATTTTCACTCTAATTATCTTTCTCTGATATAAGCCCAACATAAAAAAGCTTTGGGTCCAGTAATATTTGATTTGAAATAAGGACATGGCACTTTTAAACCAGAGAGGACTTTAAGGAGCTAACCGATGGCTAACCCTGACGACTATGGCCTGCGTAGTTTTATATTCCCATTTCTTCTGATTATAAACGTAATGAGCGGTGCTGATGATAAAGGAGGAGAACAAAGACAAAGACAAGGGGAAGGATGATGATGATGATGATAAAGATGATGATGGCAGTCATAATGTTGGTGGTGGCGATGATTGTGATGAGGATGTTCACATTGAAGGTCATAACGATTACTGACGTTGTTTTGATGTCTTGCGGTGGATCCAGGAACCATCTCAGTGAACAGTGTGAGAACGGCGTACACGGCTCCGGGAGACAGTGAAATCCTGGACCTGGACGAGACTTTGTACCTCGGAGGACTACCTGAAGACCGTGCTGGACTCATCTTCCCTACAGAGGTGTGTGTGCAGTATGACATGCTGATTATCATATTACAGTTGCAACAGCTATACATGAATTATCTTTTAAGTTAGCATGCACAGGTGCATCTCACTAAATTAGAATATGATGGAAAAGTCCATTTCCAGTAGTTCATGTCAAAAAGTCCCAACCAAGTATTGAGTGCATATAGATGGACATACTTTTTAGAGGCCAACATTTCCATATTAAACATACTTTTTAAAATTGGTGTTTTGTAATATTAAATTTTTTTAAGACACTGAATTTTATTAATGTAATTTCATTAAATATAAGCCACAACCATTGTAATTAGAAGAAATTAGATAAATTAAGACATGAAATGTTTCATTATGTGTGTAATGGATCTATATAATGTGTTATTTCCACTTTTTGAATTGAATTACTGACATAAATACACTTTTCTATGGTATTCTAATTTATTGAGATGCACCTGTACGTCCACTCTAAAAGATGTATCGGGACTATTTAGTTTGATACTTAAGCTGTGTCGATGTTTGGTTGCACCAGGTAAGGTTAATCATAGCTATTCTGCCTTAAAGTCAACTCCACACCAACCAAAACACTGCGGCAGAAAAATATATTTTTAAAGGTTTAAAATTCAACTTTAAGGTGCCTATGAAACTATTCCTATGTTTGAATTTACTCATAGCTGCTACAACCCAGTGCTGTTGTTTGCAGAATTTGCCACTTTTTCTTGTCCTACATCATAGTAAATTGAGTATTTTGGCGTTCTGCACTGTTGGTGCACTGTTGTTCATAGCCCATATAATGAATTGATTCAGTAAGGAATTAATCGCCAGATTAATCAGTAATGAAAAAGGTTACTTACAGTTTAACATACTGTCAGTAGTGAGTAACTGTAACCCTCTATTATAGATTAGTTTATATTCCGTGTAACCATCATATTGGTTCTTTTCAAACTGGATTAGAGTAGATTAGATTAAATTTCATAATCCAGATTAAAGGAGAGATTTTCCCCCACCATGTTGTGCTTTGCTGCCATATAAATCTTGTCCAATTTGTCTTTGATATTTTTTTTTTACAATTTTTGTTATTTAATTATTTATTTGTGTTTCTTTTAAGATAGGGTTTTACAAGCCAATTAGTGTTTAGAAAATTTGGTTTGGATCCCAAGAATCATAACTAAACAATCTAGAGCTTTAGAAGAGCTGCAATGATAAATTGATTTAACAGGTGATAGATTGAAGACTATTGAAAATTGGCAAATAAAAAATGTGATTAATGAGATGGGTTTTTAGATGAGTCTATACATTATTTATTTGGAAAATCCTACTCAGTGTATCTGTAAGTGTCCCAGCAAAATGTGGTCATATTCCTTCATGTGGCCTCTTCTTCAGGTGTGGACAGCTCTGTTGAACTACGGTTACGTGGGCTGCATCAGAGACTTGTTTGTGGACGGGCAGAGCAAAGACATCCGGCGGCTGGCGGAGGCCCAGCGGGCAGTGGGTGTGAAGCCCTCATGCTCGAGAGAGCCGCCCAAACAGTGCCTGTCCAACCCCTGCCAGCACAACGGCATCTGCAGGGAAGGCTGGAACCGATATGTCTGCGACTGCTCTGGGACGGGATACCTGGGACGCTCCTGTGAGAGAGGTGAGGATGACGCGGTGGGAGGTCCGGGAGGAAGAGAATTACACTTCAGCAGCCCGTTTAGTAATTTGGCATAAACGCTTAAGTCACATTTTCACAAAAAAGATGAGTAAGCTGGCTAATTACAGTCACCAAGCAGCAACATTTTGTGAAAAATTAATAATATGTCATGATGCACAATACAGTCAGAGTGACAGCTTTGTCATTTGCTTTTTGGCTTGAGAACATTGAGTAATGCCAAAGAGATGAGCGACAGATGACAGATGGTGTGGTGTGGAAAGTCTGAAGTTTTAATGTCAGAAATAACTCCCATCAATCACTGAAATTATATTATGATCATCAGTTGTATTGGGCGATAAAACTTTTATTCATTACACCTTTAAGTTATGCTTTTTTTTCCCTTTTAAAAGGTCCATCCTAACAGATTACATCACCTTGATAGTACTTACTCTGATATGAGCTGAAAAGATACCCTCATAAAGATTTATGGCAGATGAAAATGTGGCAAAACTATTTCAATAAGAAGGCTTGCAAATTGAGTTTAGGTGAGTGTGCTCTCCACTTTATCCCTAGTGGTGGAGAACTGGAAAAAATGTAGAGGATGGCAGGTAGCAAGTAGATACTGTAGAGAGAGTTAATGAGCATTCTTGCACAACAACAAATCTTTTCTGTTGTTGGCTGTATCTTTTATTTAAAAACCCAAATGTTGCGAGTGTGAGGAGTAAGATGGAGGCAGGGAAAGAGAAGATGAAAAAGGGGGTGAAAGAGAAGAGGGGAGGAGGAAGCTGAGCTGCAGACAGGACTATTGGACTGCTATGGATGTAGAGACTGGGAATCGATGGGAGAGGAAATGTGCAGAAAGCAGCGAGCAGGAGCTGTGACAGAGGAGGGTGGAACCACCGGGCTGGAACCGCCATATGACAGCAGGTGAGGAGATGAGGAGGAATGGGAGATGGGAGTAGAAAATCTGACAGAGAGAGAGAGAGTTATGAGAAAAGGTATGAATTCAGGTCGAGAGAGAGAAATGGAAAGTAGGAGAGATTGGCAGAGGGACTGATACAGGCCTGTTGAAAGAAGCGAGATGGAGTCAGACAAGGAGAAGAGAAGAAATGATGTTTGTGCCACAACTGCTGACGCGTCTCAAGTGATGATTGTACTATCATCTAACAGGAGATATAGACACACACACACACACACTCTTTCTGAAAGGTGTTGATATGAAAATGTTTTATTCCGGAGGACAAACATCCGCAGTGCATGTTTATCGTAGCAATGCACCCTCTCCCTCCCTCTCTTTCTCTCTCTCTCCTTCTCTTAGCTCTGTCTTCCTTTCCTCTATGTCTTTCTTCATCCCTCTCTGTGTGCATTGAGGGGTCACTAACTGGTGGTTCAGTGGATTAAAGGAAGCGCAGATGGAGAAGCAGATGGAGAGAGTGATTGGCCATGTTTACGCCTTCTACCTGCGGTTTCTCCCTCCCTTTTTTTCCCTCCCTCGTTCTCTCACTCTCTCCTTTGTTCCCCCTCTCTCTTCTTTAATGAACAAAGATGGTCACAACGCACTAGCTCCAAGATGAATTCTCATTTTGTAAAGAGCAGTCACACACACACACACACACACACACACACACACACATTTCTAGCGACACAGTTGCACATCTCTTAACACATTTTCAGCTCTCTCCTCCTTCTCACTTGCTGTTCACACTGGATGGTTACATTTTTTCTTACTGCCCTGCTTTCTCTATGGAAGCCTATTCTTGCCAGGAAAAAAGCAATAGATTAAAGATGCATATTTCATCATTTTTAATAATAATAGAGCAACTTTTCCATGCTTTTGCAACCACATTTTCAACATTTTTTTTCACAGCAGTATATGCATCTCCATATCCAAATTAAGTGGAATTACCATGGAAATCGATGTTAGATCTCTGTTTTGTTATCTTTGTGGCACCTATGGCGATAATGCGAGGCGTGTTTTTAAATTTCCCAGAGATCCTGATATAAGTTGTGTTTCCATCAACAAATTTATCTACACATTTTGAGGATTCATATGAGAAAGGCTTGATGGAAGCACCAAAATTTGATAAAAAAAATTAAAAATGTGCTTTTTTTGGAAAACAGTAAATGCGCTAAACAGGAAATTGAAATGCTTTTTTTGAATAAGTTCTGACATAGTGAACATTTAACTCTGACATGAAAAACAATTATAAGTTGCCCGATTGCATCTAATTCCTGAAGACTTCTCTCCATTTTCTCTTGTGGGTGGCCAAAGTTGTCTCTCTCATGCAGTCTATTTCTTCTACTGTTTACTGACAGATTAGCCTACAGCAATACATTAAACTTCCATCTCCTGACAAAAGTACATCTATGCAGCTTTGTTTATTGGCTCTGAACCAGTTGATGGAAACGTCCCTAATTCGCATTTTCTTTAATGCAACATTTCAAAATTTCTTTCGCTTAAAAATTTCTTCGACTTTACTGGAAACACGGCTGCTGTCTGCATGTATTGATTTTTCCCAGTAATGTCGCTACAGTCACCCAGCTTGTATTCCAGAAAAGTTGCATGAATAAAACAGAATGCACTTGTTGAGCACAAATTTACAAAAATAGTGGACATAGTGCTGAAAAAACATAAATAGTGAGGCCAAATGACAAGCAGACCTTCGGTGGTTTCAGTGCTTGGTTTCTGTTTTTTTAAGAGATCATTAACAACAAATGTAGGCATCTTATTAGTTAAAGCCCCTTTGCAGTGTATTCTGGCATTTTTTTATATTTTATTGTCATTTTCTGGAAAAAAAAAAAAAAAAAACAGGAAAATTACTTGACTAGTTCTACTAGCTATTGCATTGGTTAACTGAGGGTCTTCATTTTATTATTTTTTTATTTCCTTCACCTTAGTTTAGTTTGTTGTTTATTTTCACAATGGCATATGTGTGCACGCTGAATGAATGAACAAAATCCAACCCCACACTGGCTGTCTCTCACTCTCTTCACTGTCTCTTCCTGCCAGTCACAGCGCACCACAGGACAGATAGACATGTTGCCGCGTATGAAGTGCAGTGTTGGGATGTTCTGGAGGTTTGCCGGGGAGCACACAACTATCAGCCCAGACACAAAGAGCAACTCAAAAGAAAAGGAGAAAAGCCCTGTAAGAGAAATATGAAACTTAAAAGTAGCCCGGTGCTATGTCAGTGCTGTGAGCTGAGCAGCTGATGGTGGACACTGCACACCTCCAAAAAACATTCAGAAGCTGCATTTCAATGGGCGTACAGCGGTGCTTCTCTTCAGTGGTGCAGCGGCCAGACAGACGGCTGCCTTGCCTGGAGGAGACCTTGAGTACAGGAGAGAGAGTTTGTGTGTTTATTCTTGTCTCAATCATAGTCTGATTAATAGTAAATTTGTCAAATTTAGTGCCATATCGCTACTTTCCAAGCCACCGCACGTTAGCTGGTTTCATCTAAACTGGAATGAAAAAACAATGCAATCCAGATTATGTATGACTATTAACCACACCCAGGTTCTCTGTTTCATAGAGAGTGTTTTACAGTTAAACAGGTGTGGGCTTTTTAACTACTTATTCTGTTCACATGGTGCATTTTGTGTGTGCTACAAGTGTCAAATCATGCATCGGTATGTGACACGGCCTGTGTGCATTGCACTTTGTCAGCTTAGTTATTTTCTTCTGGCATAAATGGGCTCCCATACTTACTTCTCCCAAAAGCTCCCTGCTCTATTTGCCTGGTAGTGAGTCAGGTGCCGTGGTGAGGAAAATTTAGTCAGCTGTCTCCCTTATCAGAAATGTGTGCACGTGTGTGTGTGTTTCAGTGTGCTTGGGCGGGTGTGTGTGTGGCTGTTAGTTATGTTATCTGTGATATAACAGGCCAACCACCTCCTTTTTTCCTCAAGTTAATGAGGGTTCATTTGCATTTTAGCCAAGAGCTTTTCTCCCTTTCCCCCCCTCCTTTCTCTCTGTCTTGCTCTGTCCCTATTTTCTCCCCCCTGCTCTCACTTTACTAAACCCTCCTCTGTTCACACTTAAATTCACTCACTTATTCTGAAATGCACGCACACACACACACACACACACACACACACACACATACGCACACTATCTCTCTCTTTCCCTCCCTCTCAGCTCATCAGTATTCATGAGGCCTCCCTCTCTTCCTGTTCTCTTGTTTTTGCCTTGGCTCCAACCGTCTCCCACGGAAATAGGGAGAGCAAAAGGGAGAGAAAGCGAAGGAGGAATGGAATAGAGAGATATAAGAAGAAGGGAAGAAGGAGGAGAGATAAAGACGCAGAGACATGGAGAGTGTTTAGCTCTGTATGTAATTGGCCAATAAAAAACTGGGTTCTCGAAGGTAAACAGTTTAGCGGTTGGGGATTGGCCCCAGCAGGTAGCAGGGAGAGAAGATTATGAATATGTAAATGAGTATGCAAAAGACATTAAAGCGGGATCACCTGAGCTTGTTACATTATGACTCCAGGGTCTGGGATGTCAGCGACGGTGGCTAACACACTCGCTGCCATGCATTCTGATTTAACCGGATAATAGGGCCGGCCAACCAGCTGCGGCTATTTTTACATGCACAGTCTTTTGTGAGGGAGTGACGATGAATTAAGGGTGGAGAGTGATGGTGTAATTTTGTAGGAAGCAGGTTTTGAGTTTCAACATGACGTGGCGGGGGAACGAGGGAGTGTAGCCACGCTGCAACGTGCTTTGTCAGGTTTAAATCTGAATCACTTGACGTCAAATTGCCTTTGTCTCTTCCCACCTCGTGTGTTTTCTCCTCGTCTCCTTGTCAATCATTTCTGTCTCCTTTTTAATGTGTCCACCCACCTCAATCTCCTCCACCATCATCTTCCTCCCTCTTCTCCCTCTCTCATTCGTTCCTCTTTTGTCTCCCTTTTTCTGTGCGTCTTGAACAGATGCGACTATCCTGTCGTACGACGGCAGTAAGTTTATGAAGGTGCAGTTGCCTGTGGCGATGCATACAGCGGCGGAGGACGTCTCGCTACGCTTTCGCTCCCAACGGGCCTATGGCGTTCTCATGGCAACCACATCCCGTAACTCTGCAGACACCCTTCGTCTGGAGCTGGATGGGGGCCGTGTCCGACTCACTGTCAACCTAGGTACACACAAGCACACAAACATAGATTCTCTCCAACTTTGTGTTAATTACCTGCCAGGGGAATGCAGCTGATACTGGCCTCTTGGCTATTTCTTGCATAGAAATGTCATTAAATATTGATTAATAATGTATTGTCATCAGAAAGTTTCTTGAAAACTCTTCCAGATAATGATGCTGCACCCTTTAAACTTAACATATTTTTAAGGGTTCCACAGGTTTTTGGCAGATGCCTTTTAGCATTTTGATTGAGTCTATGGAAGAGCTGGGCGATAAAACAGTTCTGTTTTTAATTATGGTTTAGGATGTTTAAAAATGAAAATTGATTTTTACTTTAACTTGAGTAATTACAGTGCGGAACCATTACCACTTCGGTAGTTCATAGTATTCTTCAGACACAGGTAAATTATCAGCATGGCAGCATGCACTGATACAGATGGTTCTTCCTAAAAAATAAAAAAATGGCACCATTTTCTCACCTCAAGCAAACCACTTTCCGCTGTAAAGCTTGTCTAACAACAGACATCTGTTCCCCGGTTCTTTGGTAATTTCGATTGTTAAAATAAAAACAAAACTAATTTGAATAATTCCTTAAAACTGGGTGGAGTATATAAAATTGGACATTTTATTTTTAGTCTATATCGCCCAGCCCTACTTCATGGTGCACATACAACTTATCTTTGAACACACACACACAAACACAATTGAAGGTTAGTGTTTCTGCGTTGAACAGAGGGTCAAGCCTCAAGCTGCATTCTCTGCTCACTCCCAGTGGACCTGTGCATCCCCAACACCTTCAGCAATCAATACAAAGACTCAAACTGTACCAACTGTACACTTCACACATAATTGCAACTGCTAAACACATTCTCCAGCCTCACTCGTTCACAGTCACACACTGAAATCAAGTACACACACATAGACGAACAGAGGGGTGCATGTGTTGGTCTCTGGTTGTCTGCAGCCACGTCTTTTCTGTGGTTGACGCCACACGACACACCAAGGCATCATGGGTTTAAAAAAAAAAAACAAGAAAAAAAAGTACAATAATGGGGCTAAATCTCCCGACCATTAACGGAGATTTGTGCTCTGGATGGGCGACAAAAATTATGGGATGTGTTCAGTGTCAAACTGACACACGTGACCCATCTCAGTCTCCTGGTGCTTTTGATTGGTGACTGAAACTGTCGCTCAAGCCAGAGCAGCCAATGAGCACACTGCTCATGCTGGGACACACCGCTCTCCTTAGCATGTAACCGTCCGACGTAAAAGATCGATCAATCTCAGATTTCACTCTTTATTGGCAAAAAAAATCAATGCATTTTGAAACACGCTGTTGTAAGAAAATACACGATCCAGCTTGAGGTCCTGTGACAAAGGAGAGTGTGTGTTTTCTCAGCAGTGTGTGTGTGTGCATGTTTGTATACATATATTTGCGTGCAGGGTGTGTCGATGTGTGCGTCCCCAGGGCGTGGAGAGTATCTGTATGTGTGCAGCATTAACCCTCTGCTCTGCTCTCCCTCCAGACTGTATCAGGATAAACTGTACAGCCAGTAAGTGATCCTCCATCTCACCTAACTCCTCCCCTCCTCTTCCTCCTCAGTATGCATGTGTGTGCGCTGTAGAGTGTGTGTGTGTGTGTGTTTGTTAATGTGTCTGTCTGACTATTTTTCACTCGCTCTGTCTTGTCAGTCCATCTGATCATAATCCCTTATTCAACATATCTTTGTACCATGTGTCTGTGTGCATATATGTGTGTGTGTGTGTGTGTGTGTGTGTGTGTGTGTGTTGGACAGGGGAGATGCACATATGCGTGTTTGTGTCTGCATGTTCAGCTTACACCACAGGAGTGGTGCGATTTTTGCTGAGGGCCAGGGTTTTCCAGGTCGGCCATTTTAGCAAAGAAGGATAGACGGAAGAGAGGACGGTGGGGGTTGAAGGGAGGAGGGGAAAAAAGAAGACGGACTAAATTTGAGTCTGTGTTCAGGTAAAATTAGGTGTGTTGGGAAGTGGATGAATGCAACTTAGAGCTGCAGGGTAATTACTTCTCCTTCATGCTGTAGACAAAAGACGTGTTATCCCTCTGTTTCTCTCCGTCGCACCTTCATCCCAACGTCTGTCTGGTGGCTTTCTTTGTTTGCTCGTTGTTTCTCTCTAAACTATACATAAGGGATTTTTTGGGGTAGTGTTTCATTTTAGTTAAGTGTGTGCTTTCGTGTGAGTGCCTTTGCATTCTGTATTTTCTTCATTGCCCATCTGTGTGTGTTTTCTGTGTGTGTTATCCTGTGTGTGTTTCTGTTCATGCTGCTGTGAGTGGAGCTGAATCCCTGATGAAGTTTAATTCCCTCACGTGGAGTTTCTCTCTGTCACGACCACAGAGAGAGTGAGAGAGAGAGAGATGAATGCTCTGTGACGGCAAGGAGGTGGTGAAATGGACGACTGCAGTTGCCATAGAAACCCTACTAGCCACACAGCGCTGTTGCTATCCCGCATGTCTCTCGGCCAATTTTAGACCGGTTGTCTCAATGAACATTTCAGTAGGCAGCCACTTTTCTGGCACACCGTGTGCATACAATAAATTATACATCTGATATTCGAGGGGGAAGAAAAAAAATGTATTTAACAGCCAGGCGCCACTGAAATAGTCCACTCAGCAGTCAAATAAAAGCCTCGGCATGGGAGAGATTTGAAGCTTATCCGGCAGAAAAGCCATTTGTTATTTGGAGCTAATGAAATATGAAACGCTTTTTGTCATTTTGTTTTCATTATCCTGCTCTTATAATCTCCACTAGCTTGTGTCATTTGATTTGAATTGTATTTCCATCGCAACAAACAGTCCCTGTTGTCTTTGTTTGATTTGTCTCGCCTCGTTGTCTTTTGGTTTAACAGCACAGACTGTCTGCCGACCGCCACAGCGATCACTACTAGCTCATCTTTACACCAAGCTCACCATGCTGCTGAACACACAGTTAGCACTGACCCAAAATAGGTGCCTGTGTGCGTCTGTGTGTGTGTGTGTGTGCTTACTGGCGTGTATTTGTGCCTCTCCCTGTTCCCACGTTGACACAGATCACTGCCTCACTTTCACCACGGTCTGCTCATTCTTTGAGTATTTGGTTACATATGCAAAAACACGCGCACACACTCACAAAACTCACACGCACATGCACATATTCTCTCCTTCACTCAGTGTTAGGCAGTGATCCATGGTAACAGGATGAGATGCTCATGCCCAGAGCACAGCTGAGTCTCCTCAGGGGAACCCTGTGTCCTCTCTGAACGCACAACACACTCTTTTAGCTTTGCAAACACACACACATGCAATTCACGCTGCCATTTTGATCCATTTTGATAGACTTCTCGTATTATGTTTGCGTGTCAGCATGCCTCCCTCTCTCTTTCTCTACCTCTCTACCTGTGTGTGTGTTCATGTGTGTGTGTGTGTGTGTGTGTGTGTGTGCCTGCCTGCCTGCGTGCCTCCATGAGTGATGTAGGCATGCTTGACATTTTCTGCAGCTGAATCCGTTCGGGTCAGTTTACTTCTCACCTCCCCCATCATTACCTCCTATAGGTCACCGTAAGCAGACTCACTCAAACCAACAGGGCTTGGAGGAGAAAACTGAGTGAGTGTGTGTGTGTGTGTGTGTGTGTGTGTGTGTGTGTGTGTGTGTGTGTCAATGCGTGTGTGTGTGTGTGTGTGTGTGTGTGTGTGTGTGTGTGTGTGTGTTTGGGGATGGTGGGTGTTCAAGTTTGGTGGGGTGCTTGTAGTGAGTCGGAGCAAGGGGACACTGAGGTTTTGGGAACAGTCAGTCTGTCAAATGTGTGCAGTCAACTATGTGAAGATATGAGCTGGTAGATGTGCAGAGAGAGAGACATCATGAGAGGACAGCTCAGCTTCTTTCATTCTGCTGCACATCAGCACCTTGGAGAGCTCGCTCTGATGTTCCACTGTGTGTCTAGTGCCACCATGAGGCTCGTTGCAGTATTGCGCTCCAGTGCAAGACAAAAAGGGAAGATCCTGTGTCTATATGTTGTATGTGCGGGGGTGGCTGAGGAGTCAGGGGGGTGCCAATGTGCTGTCTGTGCATGTGTGGGTAGTAGGTGGTCATCATCATGGCTGTGTGATCTGACCACAGATGGATTGTCTCAGCGTGGGCCTGTTGTGACTCACAGTCTCCATCTTGGGCACCCATTGCATTCATTTATGTTAATCTTTCTGTCCGTCTGTGTCACATCATCTGTCTCGCTGGCGTATCTACAAAGTGACCTGTCTGTCTATCTGTGGAGCGGATGTGTTGACACAGAGGTGTTTGTCTCCCCAGGATATGTATGCCCCCCCTTCAATCTGCTATTTCCCTCCATTCCCTCACTTCCTGTCCTTAAATTTTTTAATTCAACCTGCCTGGCTTCTTCTTCTCCTTCTTCTTCTTCTTCTTTTTCTTCTTCTTCTTCTTCTTCTTCTTCAATTTTTTTTCTGTCTCTGTCTCTGGATTTCTATCTGCTCTGTCTCCACTTCTCTGTGCATTATGTTAATGGTGCTCTGGGCTATGTGTAGGTAAAGGCCCAGAGACCATCTTTGCGGGGTCGGGCCTCAATGATAATGAGTGGCACACAGTGAGGGTAGTCCGGCGTGGCAAGGGCCTCAAACTCACCGTGGACGACCTGCAGCCTGTTGAAGGTAACCACAGCAGCATTACCTTTACACCTTTTCAAAATAAAAATGACTCTCTGAAACCTGTCTGTAGTCATCTGCTTGAAAATGTTTTTTTTATGATAAATTGCTGTTTTTGTTTTTTATTGAATGCCATAAGACCAATTTTAAGGGTTTTATTTCTTTTTTAGAGAACATCTGTACCTGTGTAAGTGAAAATAATCATTCTGGAATGTGACTGTGATCATAACCGTACAACACTAGTCACTCCAGTCATGGAAAACCAGGAAAAAACATGGAATTTCAAAATCTGATGCTTGAAAGAATAAAAAAATGCTGAGAAACTTTATTTTAAACAACAGCCTGAGCCTACATACTTACAGGTCTATCTCAATAAATAAGAATATCATAGAAAAGTTTATTCGTCAGTAATAAGGAATTAACACTATATAGATCCATTACACACAGAATGAAACAGTTCATGTCTTAATTTATTTAATTCCTTCTAATTATAATGAGTATGGCTGACATTTAATGAAGACCTCTTAAAAATATATATTACAGAAGACCAATTTTAAAAAGTATGTTTAATATGGAAATGTTGGCCTCTGAAAAGTATGTCCATCTATATGACTCAATACTTGGTTGAGGCTATTTGACTTGAACTACTGGAAATGTACTTTTCCATGATATTCTAATTTATTGTCATGCACCTGTATTTGGCTGCATTGTTTTGTGAACCCTGTAAACTAGATTTAGTTTGAGCATCAGTTTGAGCAGTCCGTCGCTATTAGTTCAAGCGTTGGAATAAACATTGTGGTTAGGAGAAGTTTTAGTATTGAAAAGTTCCACTTGAAACCAAACTTTCCATAGCCCTCACCTCTGAAGTTTACCCCCGCCACCAGGTCAGATGGCGGGCGACCACACCCAGTTGGAGTTCCACAATGTGGAGACGGGTATTGTGACGGAGAAGCGCTTCATGCCTGCTGTGCCCTCCAATTTCATCGGCCACCTTCAGGGCCTGACACTGAACGGCATGCCCTACATCGACCTGTGCAAGAACGGTGACATCGACTACTGCGAGCTCAACGCTGTTATCGGCTACAAGAGCATCGTGGCTGACCCCGTCACCTTCCGCTCGCGCTCCAGTTTCGTCACGCTGCCCACACTGCAGGCCTACTACTCCATGCATCTCTTCATGCAGTTTAAGACGACGTCCCCCGACGGCCTTGTTCTCTTCAACAGGGGAGACGGCAATGACTTCATAGTGGTAGAGCTGGTTAAAGGGTGAGCCGGACAATGCACAGTGTTCGATATTTACATTACATGAGTCAGTGCATTGTCTTGCAATGGGTTAGAGGTTTAAATATGTGTCAATGTTTATATCTGTCTTGCAGAAATGCATCAACATGTTCAATTTTTCCTGGGATTTACAGTTAACATTGTCCTTGATGAATTAAAAAAGGAAATTCTTAAGGCTGAAATATCAACTATGAAAAATGCACAAGTCAAGCAGCGCTTTTTCTACTCCTGTAATTACGTTTCTACAAGACAGATTATAATGCCCTGAAGTGTATGACCCTGTGTTTTTCTTCATCATGAATACAATGAATTTGCTTTTTTCTCTCCTCATTTTTTATACCCCTCCTCACTCTTTCTTTCCTTTCCCCCCCTTTCTAGCTACCTACACTACATCTCTGACCTGGGCAATGGAGCACACCTGATCAAGGGCAACTCTAACAGTCCACTAAATGACAACCACTGGCACAACGTACACATATCCAGAGACACAAACAATCTCCACACAGTCAAGATTGACACCAAAGTCACCACACAGACCACCATGGGTGCCAAGAACCTCGACCTAAAGGGTATGCACAAAAAAAACAAGCAGTGATAACTCAATTACAGAAAATGCTCCGCTCCACTCTATGCAAAGAAGCATAATGGCACAATAGACTGTTCCACTTTTCTATATTTTGATGTGATAAACGTTACTTTAATTGGCATTTAATCTACTACTAGGTGACCTGTACATCGGGGGCGTGTCCAAAGAGATGTATCGCGACCTGCCGAAGCTGGTCCACTCCCGCGAGGGATTCCAGGGTTGCCTCGCAACAGTTGATCTAAATGGCCGGCTTCCTGACCTTTTGGCTGATGCACTGGCAACCATGGGACAAGTGGAGAGAGGCTGTGAAGGTGAGGTGCAAACACACAGAAACCCCCCCCAGTGGATCTGTCCCCCGGTCACATTTCCCTACTGCTTTTTCTTTCAGTTTTCATTTAACTCATACTCTCTGTTATTAGCATAACCCACTAACCCAGCTCTTTGGTTCTTTTAGATGTAAATTTTTTACTCTCATCTCCTCCTCGATCTTTCTGCAGTTCACAGGCATCTGTGTGCATTGACTAACCATCTAACTTAATTTGCTTGTTTGCTTTTTTGTTTGGCTGACAAAAGTTACATTGATGAAAGCTGACTTGCAAGGTATATCGCTTTGTGTGAGCATGTGAGACACGTGTATGAGCGTGGGAAAATGTGTCTGAGTGCGTGTGTTAGGTATCGACCGATTATCAGTAGTGAGATTCAGCGTTTTGCGGATTTTCCGAATCATTCTTTTTTTAACCTATGAAACAAAAAGGCGATACTTTAGCTCTGACGCAGCTGCCTCTCCCTGTAGCCTTGCTCAGTGTCCCACTCATAGCACTCTCTGATTGGTTCGCGTCACAAGTAATAGCCAATCACCACTGTGGTGCCAAAGCAGCAGCATGTTCCTGTAGCTATTGAAGGGCCGGGGTCCAGCCTCTAGTACAGAAGGAAAATGCTGTTGCAACTTTCCACGCTCACATCTGAAGGAGGAGGGATCCAAATCTGAACTCCTGGATTTGACACAAGCTACAGGCAATACTATTTTTCTTGACTGCACCTCTAGGACCCAAGCTCTTTGGAACTTAGGATCAGGGTTAGACAATGACAGGCAGTGTCATGAAAAGACACCCTATCAAAAATAGGGTCTTTAAACTGTAGGCAAGAACTGCAAGATGAGGCAGAGAAGAAGAAGGACAGACGGCATGGACATGAGAAAGAGATGTGACATGAGATCAGATTATATTAGTTATTAGTTATTCTAGTCATTTATAAAAATGCGCAGACAACCCACGTTGCACATATCCGTTCACATGAATGAGCTGTCACTCTGTTTGTCTCTTTTAGTAGAGGATCCAGGCTGGAGTGTACTACATGTACTTCACTGATTAACCAGGGAAATATAAGCAACAATTGGCTTCAAGATCAGAGAAGCGACACTCAAATATCACCAGGGAAGACAGTCTAGACAGTCTAGTTCTCATTTGCAGCATTTAATTAAACTTAATGTTTAGAGGCTCTGAAACTAAGTTTTGTGTTAAAGTTTGTTATTCTAAATTTTGACTCTAATAATTTTTACTGCAAATATATGTATATAGGTTCCAAACATCGGTATCGGAATTGGCGCTGAAAAAAATACCATATCGGTCAATTCCTAGTGTGTGTGTGAAAATTTGTGTGTGTGTGTGTGTATGTGTATGCGTGTGTTGAAACTACCCAGTGGTGTCCAGTGTTGTGTGGATCCCAGTGATCCAGAGTCAAAGGTCAGAGGTGACCTGTCCTCTCCTAGCCACCATAGTGACTTCATCACAGTAGTAACATCACCACCGCTTGACTTGAGTTGACCACAGCTCCACCACCCGGGTTGCGTAGCAGCATGCTCTCTAACCCCTCTCCTACTGACTCCCAACCTAAACTTCAATACTCCATTTGTGAATCATTTCACACCCTTTTCCTCCACGCCTCATGTTAGGAGTGCAGCGAAGGAGTTTAGAGCTTTGACATTCTCCTCCTGTGTGCTTTTAGCATGAGGCTGGGAGTGAATGGTGACAGACTGCTGAAGAGAGAGTATTGAGATGAAGGCCTTTAAACATAACTCCGCCCTCTTATGTTTAACCCCTCCTCCTGTCCATGTCCCATTCATCTAGCCTCACCACCTGCATGCTCTCCACTTTTGGCTCTTTTCACCGAGTAACACAGATTCCAGTTTCGTTTTAGTTCAGTTTTAGGGCTGGGCGATATGGCTTATAAATAATATCTTAATTTTTTTAAGCTGTGCTGCAATTTACATACATATATATCCATATTTTCTCTTAAAAAACTGTCTGATTTAACTTTTGAATTGATGATCATACCAGTGTGATCATTATAGATAACAAATCTGAATTTAGAAGGAGTACAGCTTGTTTATAATATTTTAGAGCTTTTAAAATTCCACATTGCTCTGAGGTGGTGTAATGTCATTTTGAAGTGGAAGTGTATTATTAAATTATGAAGTCTGACTAAGTATTAACACATTTGAAATTGAATTTCTCTTTGAAAAACAGCTTGCAGGCAGTATTTTTTTATCATTCATTATATTTATTATTTAATATTTTTATTCATATTGCTTTCTTTATTGTTTATTTATTATCGACAGAGTGGCTGACTTATTGAATGAATGTGAAATCACGTTCACCGGAACCTCGCTTTTAGTCTTTGAAGACTTCTTAAACACCCTAAACCATAATGCTTAGTATAAACACGTAACACAAAACAAAAAGGGCGCTACTTTCACCGTCTTTTCCCTGCACAGAGTTCTGCACAGGGTAATGTTTTACAATGTCAGTGACTGAACAGATTCTTGGGATTATTACGCTTCACTTTCTCCAGACTCTTTCCGTGTTCCCTTCTTCCCTTCAGATAAAGAAACACCCGCCTCATAGGTTGCACACACTCGCCCAGTAGAGTGTTGTGGTGGGAGAAAGTGAGAGAAATGAAACACCAAAGTGCCAAAGATTCATCCCGGCAACTTAAAAAAATTCACTTGATGATCGCGATATAGTCATTTACTACATCTTGCGTAGAACAAGTGACAATAGAGCAAGTATATTCAATATATCGCCCACCCCTATTCATAATCCAGCACCTTCTGTTAGTGAAAAGAATGGGAGCCTATCCACAATATCTCACAAGTCTCACAATTATTTTCTACTAATACTACTAATCATAACATCATTGCAACACAATAGTCTACCCGGCCATTTCCAAATGTTTCAAGGTCTAAAAAAAAATAACCATACAGTACTGGCACACTGTTGTGAAAACACTGGGCTCCAGACAAAAATCAAAAAAGTCTGTCTGCTTACGTTCTCCTAACTTTTGCACCCTCCCACCCCCCAACCACCACCTCTGTCACTGCAGGTCCCAGCACCACATGTCAAGAAGACTCCTGCTCAAATCAGGGAGTTTGTTTGCAGCAGTGGGAGGGCTTCACCTGTGACTGCAGCATGACATCGTATGCTGGGCCGCTATGCAATGATGGTGAGTCACTGCTTTTCATTGGAGCTGCAACGATTAGCTGACCAATCAGTCAGTCAACCCACAATCCCAAAGAAGTCATTAAAGAATTATTTTCCATCCCAAAATGGCAGAAAATGCTGTTTTCAGTCCCTAAAAAATGCTTTTATGCACTTTATATCATAATAAAGTGGAAAATAAACATTTAAACACATCACATTGGATTTTAGGAAACCTGGAGGGACATTTATTACTACTTTCTGACATTCTGTAGATCATAAATTAATTGATTGATTGATTGAAGAGATAATTGTTAACAATCATTTGATAAAGCCCTACTTTTCATTTTCTCTCTCTTACGTGTAGACAGCTACAGTAAAAGTCTAGAATGATTGCAATATTTAAATGAATGAAAAACACCTCAAATCTATTTAGTGTGACCCCTGAATACTAGATATCTCTTCATAGATCATAGAGAATTATTTCTGATTTTGTGGGTGCTATTTGCATAATGTTCTTTGTCCTGCACTCTCTTTCAAACCTAATATTCCCCTTGAGTGTCTCTAAACTGCAAAAAACACACCCTGGTGTATAACTGCACGTCTAAAACTGGTCCAGTTTAATTATTTGCTTTTATACACTGAATCAAAGCATTGTTGTGTGCATTTTATCAGATCCACCAGGTGAGGGCACTGTCAACTGTTGATTCTGAAGTTGCACTAAATCACCACCTGCTCAGTGTCTAGTTTGGTTATTCTGATTTTCTGTAATAATGCCCTCTTTTACATTTTCAACAAACTATCCTCAGCAGCATTACAAGTAAGATACTTGGGGATTATTTAGTCATCCTGCAGCGAGTCCAGCAATTGTATGCTGTTATTTGTGTGAGTCGGTTATGGCAGTCAGCCCTCAGTAGTTTGGGGAATACAGATTATTTTTTTCTCAGCGTGTAGGAGGAAAAAGCAAAATGTGGAAGGCCAGTCCACTGTGGCATTTTAGAGTTTTTATCACAATTTTCCAATATGCCCCCTGTGTATAAAACATTTAGCAGTTAAATAGGCGGAGATGCCATCTGCAGTAGGGAACCTCTGATGATAGATAGCAATGTTTATGGCATATAGACATGCTTGCAATTAAATTTTTTATCTGTGTGGACCAGCTGGGACCACTTATATCTTCGGCCGTGATGGAGGTGTGGTGGTTTACACGTGGCCCCCGAATGAACGTCCCAGCACCAGGGCAGACAGGCTTGCCCTCGGGTTCAGCACCCAACAGAAACACGCCATTCTGCTCCGGGTGGACAGCGCGTCCGGCTTGGGAGACTACCTCCAGCTGCAGATAGTAAGTCTTGTTATTTTATTGCTCTCGATTCTTCAACACATACCGTATACTTGCTGCACACACTTCATTTGTTTCCTCACCCACGCGGAGTTTCAGGAGATGCATTGGGTCTGTCCCAGTAGCCACACTTGCAGTTAAAGCACATTCACGTGCCATCAGGTAGTAGACAAGTGTGTCCTGTGTCTGAAAAATCCCAGCCGAGAGTACACTGAGCAGACACTCAATGCACACTTATCCCAATACCACTTCAGAGTGAGCGTTATCTCACAGTTAACCACAGTCTCCTGCGTAGCACCAGTCCGGTAGTCTGTGGTAATGCATGCAGACATGAAGACGTCTAATTTCAGGGTGAATATTACTCAGTCATGGCAGAACCTGCACAGACCACAAATGTGGGTAATTGAACAGACCCATTATCTTCCGGCCAAAATGGCAACATAAAATGAGTAATCAGTTGATTTAGAATTGCTCTCCTTTATCATTATTAGACTTAGGATGGAGAGTTTTGTTGTCAGAGTCAGATACCATCTTTTTTATTCCACAAATAATACTTCCTATTCAAAACCTTGTGCCTACATTACCCACAATGCACCTCAGCCACAGACAGTCTGAGATTCACGTGTATTGTGCTAATAAAAGCGAATGTAGCCTTTAAACACGAGTCTCAAGAAAAGCTGAGGAGCTGGTTACAGACGTTAAGTAAGCTCTCTTCTCACTCCACATTCCAAGTTTTTTTGGGACGTGACGTATCTTGAGGCCATTTTTCAGCCTGAAAACAGAGCCAAGAGGAAGTACAGTCTAGGTACAAAGTCTAGTTTTCTCTCAGAAGACTTTAATTACAATATGCTGAGAGATTATTGTGGCCAGTTTATTTTGGCCAGTCTAGAAAAAAGAGGAGTACCCCAAGCACACTAAACAAGGGCCTAAAAAAAAGAAAGAAAGAAATTATATCTTTCCCTTTAACCGAGTCTCAAGAACAGTTGATGAGCTGGTTGTACATCTGGTAAGCTCTCTTCTATCTAACTCCACACCCCAAGATTTTTTTTTACATTTTTAAACTTTTAGATTTATCACCAGTCAAAGCTGAGCCTTTTTCCAGCCTGAAACAGAGCCTAGAGGAGGTGCAGAAGTCTAGTTTTCTCTCAGACCGCTTGAATTACAATATGCTGAAAGATTATTGTGTAATTTTTGCCCAATGTAGACAAAAAAGGAGTACCTTAGCTTCAGGCACAATAAACTAGAGCCTGAAAAACAAAGAAAGAAAATATATCTTTCCCTTTTTAGAAAGATTACCTTCCTCATGAAGCATTTTCGTGTCTCTCCTCAGGACAAAGGCAACATTAGAGTAGTGTTTAATGTTGGCACGGATGACATCAACATCGAGGAGAGCTCCAAGTTTGTCAACGATGGAAAGTACCACATAATTCGGTTCACCCGCAGCGGAGGCAATGCGACCCTCCAACTGGATGACCTGCCAGTCATAGAGCGCTATCCCTCAGGTAGGCCCTGCCCCGCCCACATCAGCCCAACCCTCCGACCCACCACAGCACTGCCTGTCCTGGGACAGAGCTAACCACACTTTAGTCCAAATCAACCCAGCTCCTGATTGAGTGTTCCTATCAATGTTTATATTCAAACACTGAAGTTGAGAAATATAATTGCAGCTTTGTTTTATGTTATTGTGTTTGAAATGAAATATGTGTGATCTGATATGTAAACATGACTTTTTAAACCATAAAAAGAGTTAGTTATTACAATAGCTTGTATATTAGCCAGCTATGTCATGTTAGGCCTGTTAAATAGTGTTAAAGGTAATTTATGAAAATAGTCAATTCAGGTTGTTTTTCTCACCATAAAAGAAAATAATAACAGTTGGTGCATTTTTGGACAAACAATAATTTAAAAACATGTCATATTTTGAGTTAAATGTTTAACTAGAGAGAAAAAATAAGAAGAAAAAGAAAAAAGTGTATTTTGTTGAACATAGTTTTTGTTTTTATCTTTGTTGGTTTTTATATTTAAAGTGGTAATCTTAGGTTAACACAATGAGGTCCAGGCTTTAGATAGTTAAAATGCTAAATGCTAGTTGTTGTGAGGTGTGTGTGAGGGTTCTTCCTGTATGTAACTCTAAACTCAGTCAGTCATTTAGACAGTATGTGGCAGCTGTAACATTATTTCCCTGTGCTCTTTCAGATGTTAACCCCTGAAATGTCTCTTTAAATTAAACCCAATGAACAGAGAGTAAGAGTCCGCTCACTGGAAACATAGTAAATTCAGCTCCTCTTCTCTTCAAGCTTACCTTAACGCAGTGACATGCTAACAATGAGCAGACCATTACTTTCTTTTCATTGCTGTTCTTTTTGTATCCAGCTCCTGTACCACGTTTGGATGTGCGTAATTACTACTGTGTTTTCATCTCTAAATTAAAGGCAACATTGATAACGAGCGCCTGGCCATCGCCAGACAGCGAATCCCCTATCGGCTCGGTCGAGTAGTTGACGATTGGCTACTCGACAAAGGTAAAAACCCTGATTAAAATTCCTTAAAACTTTCAGCTTAAAAAATACAACTTGAAGACAGTTGAATATACTATATTGTGCACCATCAACTAACATCTAAAAATAAATCCATAACTAAGTATTTAAAAGTTGGGCAGCTGTAGTGTGTAATACTGTGTAAACTGTAGTGCCTGTGAACGTATCTTGTTAGTGTGTATCTGATAATATCAGGTTAAAGGGACGATGGAGAGATTTAAATGTGAATAAATCAGAAAATAGAAAACAAGTACTGATAAAAGATGCTTTATTAAGACTGGTAAATAATTGTGTATTATGAAAATTGTAAACGATAAAGCATTCATTAAAGATTATAATGTTGAGAAACAATTTTGTAATCAAATTAAAGTACATGCAAAGTATTGTGGGATAATTATGTAAATTTGAAATGACTAATAGAGCAATGCTTTTTTGAAAAAATGTAAAAGTTTTCCTCCTAAACTGCAGCAGAGCTCCTTAAATTAGCCTCTGGTCCCTTTAACAGTGAGCAGTGCTAGAGCTTATAACCTGTGCATGCTTCATAGGGCTGTTACAACAGTTCTCTAGGTCTCTGTCTCTCTGTCTGCCTGTCTGTTGCTCCTTCAAATACAATATCGTGCCGCACAGCCATCACCATCGCAACCATCTGTCAGCCCCGTCTTCTCAGGACCCTCTGACTCCTCTCATCTGCTGCCTCTTCCTCCTCCTTCTGTTCTTTGCCTCTTCATCCTCCTCCTCCACTTCTCCGTCTCTTCACCCCCTTCTCTCCTCTCCTCTCCTCTCCTCTCCTCTCCTCTTCCTCTTCCTCTTTCCTGTTCCCACTCTTATCTCTCACAGTCTCAGCCCTCTCCACGGTTCTCCACGGCTTCGATTTGCTCTGCCATGCTTAATCTATCCCATCCTCTCACCATGGCTTGGGGGTGGTGGATTGTGTAACACTCAAACACTCTTGTGTGTGTATGTATGCACGTATGTGACCACTGGTATGTATGTGTGTGTGACTGTATTTGCGTGTGTCTGTCCACCTTCCTTCCTGTTGTGCCTGTGTGTTATGTTTGCTGCGTGTTTGCGTGCACGCCCGTGTCTGTGTAGGTCGCCAGCTGACCATCTTCAACAGCCAGACGACGGTGCGTGTCGGCGGAGGTGACCGAAACGCGGGCATGTTCCAGGGCCAGCTGTCGGGACTCTACTACAACGGCCTCCGCATCCTCAACATGGCCGCAGAGGGGCACCCGCACATCAGAGTGGACGGCAGCGCGCGGCTGGTCGGCGACATGCCATCCTCCTCCATCACCCCGCAGTCCAGTGCTGCAGCTGGAGGCAACCGCTCTGACTCCGCCCCCTCCATAAGTGACATCACAACCACCACGGCCACCAACAGGAAACAGGGCGCAGCAGGGACACAGCCGGTCAGAATCACATTTATAACTTCATTGAATTCCCCTCTGTGTGTGGTCAAACAGAGATGTATGTAATTCCTCAGATATCTTGTACGTATACTATGCGTCCTATCGCCCCGCTGCCATCATCCTTTTGCTGTGACAATTGGTAATTAAAAAGTGTTAATTTGCCTTGATAAGTGTCTTTTCGAACTCGGTAAGAGGATTAGCCAGAACACAGCCCACTAATCAAAGACTAGAGGATAGTAAGATACGACAGGAGGAGTGGGATTGTTTTAAACTGTACTCAAGGCGAGGAGAGGTTTTTTTTGTAAGCCGTGTTTCAAATGCGTGGTACGGCTCTACTCGACTCGACTCACTTATTTGGTAGCAAAACTTATCTCCTTTTGGGCAGCCTTTGCCATTGCTGCCCCAAGACTGTGGAACTCCCTCCTTACAAATATCCAAAACTCAGACTCACTGCTTTCATTTAAAAATAAACTCAAAACCTTTCCGAGAAAGCCTACAATACCTGACTCCCACTGAGTCTTCCAAACTGAACTGTCATAAGCTTGTTTTCTGTATTCGTATTTATTCATCCATTTCATTTTAAGTGCCTTTGAGTATCTTTAAAAGCGCTATTTAAATCCTATCAATTATTAATTATTATTACTATTATCTCTTGTGTTTTCTGCTGCAGTTTTCAACTAAAAATAGTGTAGGCAGGACACTGTGTGAAACTGCTGCTTAAAAATGACACTCACTGTAAGTGAGCTGCTATTATTCAGTTTTACAAGCTGCTACTTTTTAAAATCTAGGTCGAGTCAATAAAACACGGTGCCTTGACTATTTAATGGCAGGTTTGTGCAGCATTTCCAGTGTCGTGCTAGTGACGATTCCCTTGGACAAGATCAGTGGTCTTCAGTGTTTTAACTCCACCTTTAAGTATCGGCTCAGTACAAAAAAAAATCACAGGTAGCAGGTATTATCTACAAGCTTTTGCAATTGTAAAACCAAAATAAAGCACGTCATGCAGCCGTAAAGCCGAATCATGCAGTGGGATTGCAATATTTCATACCCAAAGGCTATTCAAATTGTTTTTCATAAGGCATTAAAGGTAAGAAGGCATTGAAAACATTAATCAGATTTTTTTATTCAAAAAGATAAATATAGTGATCTAAGCAGTGGATCATGATGAATGCTGAAAGACAATTTTTTTCTCAGGCATATTAGCCTTTATTAGATATTACATAATGGAAGCTGACAAGAGATGAGGACGTAGCAAAGAAGGGTGATGATACGCATCAAATGTCGACAGTCAGGCTCGAGCCGTGGACGATGAATTTACACGGTCGCCATCTGGAGAGACCCCTGGGCCACCAGGACTTTTAAATAAAGTTTTATACCTTGATTTAAAAGTTGGTTCAAGTTTTTTAACCAACAACATAATACACAGTGACACACACAATACAAATATACATAAAGATAGAGGGGAAATTATATGCCTGAATGATTCAACTGTATAACATGCTGTATAAGTGTTACCGAGAGAAGGAAAAGAAAGTACATATCATATTCATTACCATGTACTGACAGATACATACATGAACTCATACACACGTTTTGCTTGTGTACACATACATACACAGTGAAAAAATGCACATGATGGCCAAAGAAATGCATGGTTTCACGATGTACTTATAAAACTGATCCGCCTACAGATTATATTACTTCCACGCTTCTTTCTTTAAGTTAGACCAAGTCTTACATTTAATTTAAGCAATATGCAATAAAAATATTCATAGTCAAGCCATATATCCTCTGAATGCTCTAGTTTGTGGCTGTAAAGTTTCATGAGGCTGTGATTATCCTAGAGGTCACAACAGGTCATTTTGTATAGTAAGGTCGATTTTCAGGTAATGCTCTCACTGCAATTAAATGCTACTATGGGGACTGACATCATCACACATAAATACAATTGAGCTCATTGAATCCACAAGAGTCTCAGCTTTCCAGTTATACCAACTTATCCAATTTTAAGATCTCATAATGTGGAAATATCCAAATACAATAGACATGATTTCTGTCGAAAACTGCAGAAAGTAGCCATTTGTGTAAAGGGGAGACTTGTGGCTACCCATAGAACCCATTTTTATTCAGGTATCTTGAGGTCGGATGTCAAAGGGCCGCTTTAAAAATGGCCATGTCAGTTTTCCTAACTTTGGAGCATTATTTAACTCCCTTCCCATTAAAACATCATGACAGTTATGCGAGCATTAAAACTGATTTCAAAGGGGCAATCACTGATTTACAAAATCTGTGCAATGTAACACCAGATATCTGAAAAGTCTTGCTGTAATGAGATCCTAGAGTGCCTCACTGTCAAACAACAATAAGAAAACATCCTTCTGTAAAATAATGCAGCTCCTTTTTCCAGGACGTTCAACATGTTTTTCTCCTTTCCCATGAATTATTAATACTGTTTTATTTGCACAGTAGCATCATCTTCATCAAAAGTTGCATGCAAAACAAAAAGGGGGCCAAAAACATTTCATCAGCACAAGACTCACATACACATTTAATTTTTCTGCCACAGCACATTCACATTAGTGGATTAGATGGCAGATTCTCAGCTAAGTGGTCCCAACCCTTTAAATTACAGGAGGAGAAATGTTTGTGTTAATGGAAGCTGTAATAGCTTTTCCATAATATGCGTCTAGTAAACTGATGCAAATGGGACTCTACAATAGAAACACATAACTGTTTGGGGCTTATTTATAGTGGATGCAACTGCATCTGAGTCGATGCTAATGTCAGAGGATACATTATCAGCAGATACACCGCAGACTCTTTTGTTCAGATCACTGGTGTGATGTTGTCAGGCTCTTTGTGGGCGTCTGTGTGTACTGCAGTTCTTCTTCTGTGTTATAAAACTGTGCCTGCCTGCCGCACTGAATTTTTTTTTTTTTCCCAATGATACAAGTTGCCATGGAGATAGTGAGCCCCACTACCCGCTGCTTGCTTTCTCTCTACCATCCAGACTCCCATAGAGAATAGCTCCTCTGTGTATTAACCGCCAGCTGTTTCAGACATAAATAATAGAACGAGGAGAGCTGTGAGCTAAGCCTCAGGCATCAATAATGGATATGAGAGCTGGATGGATGGTGCTGCAGAGTGACAGCCTTGTCACAGGGGCTTGTTTTCACACTTCACCTCTCAATTGCACCCTGTATATGTGTTTTAAATGAACCATTCCTGCTCTTGTGACATGATGAGGCTAAATCTGGGATGCAGAATTGCTGGAGTCGATACCACTGCATGAGAACTAGGTCAGACCCACTATATGCTCAATATGATGCAGTGTGTGCTCGTCTGTGCAAGCGCAAGTCAAATCACTTCTGCTGGCCCCCAAACTATCTGTGTGTGTGTGTGTGTGTGTGTGTGTGTGTGTGTGTGTTGGTCTTGTTTAAGAAGAATCTACAGCTTCTCCATTGAGGCTGACTAGTGTTGCCAGGCAACCAACCTGGCCTCAACCAGCACACACATACAATGTGAACACAGGATGCACACACACGCACACACACAAACACTCAGGTGGATTGAGAACAATAGGCTTGAATTGCAGCATATTGCATCAGAGGAGGGGCAGTGAGGGATCCAAAGGTGCTTCGGGTCCAAGCAATTTATCGATTTCACACACACACGCCCTATGTTTGACTGTTTTTTTTTTTTTAAGTGCCTAAGTTGCCCCATGGGTTCACTTTCACCACCAGTACTTTGTGCAGTAAGAATGTGTTACGTTCCTCCTCCTGAAGTCCACAGTCTGTTGGCTTTTCTTTTTTTTCTCTTACATGTTGAAAAGTGGAAAGGATTAATAATGCATGACAGCTGAGCACCAGCTAGGAGAAGTGTGTGTGTGTGTGTATGTATATGTGTGTGAGTGTTTATGCTAGAGGCTGCTCTGAGTCACAGAGCTGGAGTTTTGATGTTTGGTGTCTGTCTGTGGATGTATGTGTGTGTGTGTTGGTGTGTGTGTGCACCTGTGTTTGATGGGAAGACTGATAGAAGAAACCTGAGGCTCAGAGCGGCGCCTGATTGGCCGTCAGGAATCAGCTGACCCAGACACTTCCACAAGCCCTCTGAACATCCATCTCTCAGTCGCTCCCTCCCTGTCTGTTTTTTTCTTGCTATCTTCTCTTTCACATCTTTCCTGCTTTTTTTTTTCTTCCGCTCGCTATCCATCTTCTGGAGATACTTTCTCCCGCCTCCCTCTCTCACTTTCCTCTTCTCCTTTCTTCTCACTCTCCTTTGCTCTCTCTCCCTCCATAGCTTTCCATATTTACCCATCACTCCCCCCCCTTCTCTCCTCTCTCCCTCCCTCTCTCTCTCTCTCTCTCTCTCTCTCTCTCTCTCTCTCTCTATTTCTCTCTCTCTCTCTCTCTGTGGTTGAGCTCTAGTGATAGGCTGTTAATGCAGGCAGTGTATGAGTCTATCTCACCATCTGCAGTAGTGGAGCTAGCTTCTCTCCTCTCTCGCCAGGATCTCTTCATCATCAGCCTGCCAACTTCAGCCCGATCTGCCTGTGTGCCTGTGTAGATGTGTCTCAGTAGAAAGAGAGCAATGGAGCGTGCTTGGCTTATATTATAGAGCTTGTGTATGTACATGTGTGTTTGATTTACAGTTGTGAAAGTAACAGACAAGCTGTTGAATCTTCTGCAAGAGTGAGTGAGGACAGCTACTATGTGTGAACTAGGCAGTCAGGGAGGCATGGACGGTCGTTGGCACTGTTCGGCTGCTCAGGTAGAGATTCCGCTCTTTCGGCATGCAGATAACCTTCTCTTCATGCTCTCTCACTTCCTTTCTCTACCCTCCGGTGTGTCCTTCTATCTTTGTGCATCAGTGTCCATCATTATGTCAGCATGCTCTATTGATAGACTATGAAAAGATGGGGACAAAGAGGGAGGGACAGGAGGTGGAGGGGCGGGGGTTTTCTGAGACATATCTCTTTAGTGCATCTTCTGTAAACTTCTCTGGTTTATTGATGTGGTTTAAGTTGTGTTTGGCATGTCTTTAGTTTTCCTCATGTTCATTGTCTCCCATGTGATAGGTGGATCAATAGTCCAATCGACACCTTGCCGGTTGAATGGGGCGGTCAGCTGATGTCGGGATGTCACAGATCAGAGGAGGGGCCTTTTTTTTAATGTACTTCTCTACTTTTGTTTTAGCTGAAATCACGATTCGAAAAAGGTTCCCGTGGAGGGCACATAGGTGTTGTTTTTTTTTCTGATCAATAATCAAGCATGGTGGCCTGACATTGATCAGTGACAGACAGACAGCGGTGATGTGTTTCCTACTGGCTGATTGGTTCTTGTGCTATTTGGATCCTGGCAAAGGCACAGAGGTTTATTGACTGGCTGGATTCCAGAGGCTAAGCTCACCAGAGCAGCATTTGACAGCCCAGTGGGCAGAACTGATTGGAAAAGGCAGTGGAGGAAAGAGACAGAGTCAAGCATCAATAACTTAATATATGTTTCAGGCCAAACTAAACCACAGTAGACTCGTCAGGACCGAGACCACACCGCACAAGGCCAGTGCGTCGATTTTCAGACAAATAGTGGTTCCTTCTCTAACCTTATGTTATATATGTTTAAACAAAGGCATGGTCATTAGAGAAGGCTTAATGAGTTTGTGTTTGAAATGCTGGCTGTAGGTTTCAGCTAAGACATCATCGACCACTTAGCACTTTGATTTGGTTCAGATTCTGTTCTGCTCCGGTTGTAATCTGCCTCTAGAGCTCTTCTCTTTTATAGCTCTGCCGCTCTCTCCTTTATTCTGTGTAACATCTACTGCAATGCATCACAATCCAATTTTAATTTAGTGCTGGCACGGAGCGCCCAGTGTGGTTAAAACACACACACACACACATTCACATATCTCATGCCGGAGCGTCAAGGCAGGCGATGTTTAACAGTAGTTCATGAATATGCGGAGCACATTAGCACGGTGTTAAGTAAAGACCGCAGCACTTTGAAGTCCTCCTCCTCCTATCCCGTTTTCTTTTCTCTCTTCCTCTCTCTCTCCTTCCCCAATTCCCGTCAAATTCCTTCTTATCCATCTATCTTTCTCTCCTCCTTCTCTTTTTTCCTCACATACTCTGGCTGGAATGGCAAATCAATGCACAGGTCCCTACTGAGGGTGCACACACTTTTTTTTTCTTTCCTTTTTTTTTTTTATTCCCCATCATTTTTAACAGCCTGAACTTAGAGTTGCCATGGCAACAGGAGGAGCAAGGATGGAGAGGAAAAAGGGTGCCTTTTCCATAGAGAGGGAGCAAGCCACGGAGAATGAGCGGTTGTTGAGATATTACTTGGTTGATGTAGGTTAGAGGTTGGGTTTAAGTGGGTTATTGACATGGTGCTTATGGAGAGGTGTTAAGCAAAGGAGATTTAAATGAACTGTCAAGTGCTTAGCTGAAATATATTTAATGAAAAAAAAATGGCTTCATTCCTCTCTTTGGCTTGCGCATTCTCCAACACTTGTGAACACTAGCCAATATCAGATGGAGAGAGCAGAACAAAGAGAAGCAGGGAGGTGTGGAAGATAAAAAAGCCAAAGGAGAAAACAGAGAGGGAGGGGGTCAAGAGAGTAGGAGATGATAACTGAGTGTCCCCTTGTGGTTTTAAACAGAATTCAATGTTTTTTCTCCTCCCTCCTCCTTTCTTCTTCTCCCCTAGTTTTGGCCGCCTGCCATTGCTGGGGGCCGTAACAGGCAAAAGTGTTTGTGGCAAACTGGAAAACGGGTGGGCGATGGATTGGTGTTGAGTGCTCGCACACGTAGAAAATAAACAGAAGAAGGTGTAGAGCACAGTTTGTGTCTATAAACGATGTTCTAATGGTCTTTTTTTTCCTGAATCCTCTCTCCATAGTCGGCAGACGACCTGCTGGTGGCGTCAGCTGAATGTCCCAGCGATGATGAAGACATTGACCCCTGTGACCCCAGTTCAGGTGAGAATACCCCGTCCCAGACTCCTACACAGGTCACGTTTTAGAGATACAGCCATGAAAAAAATGATTAGACCACCCTTGTTTTCTTCAGTTTCTTGTTTATTTTAATGCCTGGTACAACTAAAGGTAAATTGATAATGATTTTGGTTATTAATTATCAAGAAAACCATGGAAAATGGCTAGATATCAGTTCTTAAATTACACTCGCTATTTTATTTTTGTTGTTATCATTATATTTGTTCAAACAAATCTACCTTTAGTTGTTCCAGGCATTAAAATGAACAAGAAATTGAAAAAAACAATGCTCTAATATTTTTTCAGTGACTGTATCAGCAATTCTTTCCAAGTCAAATCCAGACTAGGGTTGCAGCCTTGAAACTGGTATACCGTGTTATGAAAATTGATGGTAATCATGCAGTGTACATTTGCATATTTATGGTATGGAGAAGTATATTTTCAAAAGGGACACTTTTTACACATCAAACACAAAAAGAAGAAAATTTCAGTTATATTAAAGTATTTGTACAACAAAAATGTGTTCCTTTATTATACCTCATAATAATAATAATGTAATACCATAAATTTGTTATGTTATATTTTCTAAGACGGTTATCATACCATGAAGATATCATACCTTTGTAACCCTTATCCAGACCTGTTAATATAAGTCTCACAACCCCAATGTATCATTAAAAACACACAGTCATTCAATGTATGTTGATGTAGAAACATCAATTTAATTCATAAAAATTATCTCTAGCCTATTTGTCAGAATCAAGCATGAGGTTGCTGTGCTGAAAATATCTTCCACAGTCCCTGGTTTAAGCTTGGTTCTCTGATCTTGAATCACAAATCCAGCTGAGAAAAAGTCTCTTGCCGGTGCCGATGCTGGTGGAATGACTAAAACATTTCAGCACTTCTTACAAGCAGTAAAACCGCTGACAAAATCTCTGATGAGCCCAAATTTCTCCCAAGCATCTGACTTGGCCTTTTACAATGTATTATTGGTATGATTTAGATGTTAAAATACTGCACAATGTTTAGTACTGATTTCTTCAGGAAAAAATTACATAACTCGCTGCCCGCCCGATGATTTTTACTGCTGCCAGCTAATTGATATTGGTGTATTTTTTTACCCGTTACACAACATTTTTGCATGCACCCAATCTGGTGCAGGACTCTGCCCCACCCCAAACAAGTACACACATCCCTCTGCCTCTTTTTTTTCTTGTCCTCCACGCTCACTGTCCCTCAGTTCTTTCCTGCCGCTTGGTCGCTCGCTACAATGAATTTTTCATTTCCACTTAGGTTTTAGCCTCCAGGCATTACCTAACACTCTCCATCCACTTCCAAATCTCCATCTCCATCCCTTTCTGTGCTTTCACCACCTTCCCTTATCCTTTGTTATTTATCCCTTTTTTATATAGCAGTTTCTTTCCTGTGTTACCTCCCTCTCTTTCGTCCAGCTCAAAGAATTATTTTAGCAATAATCATTTAATATGCTGTCATCCTGTATATCACCACACTGCAGCCCTCGCTTCCAGTGCACATCATAAAGTGTCAAATGTACGTAATAAAACTGATATATTGTGCACCTGTGCACTGGTCCTCCTCTCAACACGCTGTAATGTAATCTGTTTACACATTATGTGATAATATGCAAACAGCTTTGGCTCTAAGCTGCAGCCTTCCCTTGCCAGGATGTAGCATTGTGCAAAATGCACGTCAAATAATTCATCATGATGATGCATTGTATCTTCTGGCTCCAGCCTTCTTCAGATCAACCCAACATGTGATACAAATTAATAATGCAGTAAAATATGTTGTTACATCAAATGCCTCCTCTCTTTCTTTACAGCCCGCCCTCCCCTGCCGGAGGTGAAGGTGTTCCCACCTCCATCCGAGGTGGTTCGGGAGAGCAGCAGCACTACAGGTATGGTGGTGGGCATCGTGGCGGCGGCAGCCCTCTGCATCCTCATCCTCCTCTACGCCATGTACAAGTACCGCAACCGCGACGAGGGCTCCTACCACGTGGACGAGAGCCGCAACTACATCAGCAACTCAGCCACACAGCCCAACGGCAGCACCAAGGACAAGCCGCTGGGAATCGCCAAGATCTCCAAGAACAAGAAGAACAAAGACAAGGAGTATTACGTCTGAGGCGGAAGACACACAGACATATACGCATACACCTTTATATATAACGGTATATGTACATAAATAGATATATTCTCAAAAGAAAAAAAAATACACACATACACACCGACATAGACATGCTGATGTTAATGTTTACTCTCCAATAATCACATCTGCACACATGCTGGCAAGCACAAACATGTAAACACACAAGCACACATACACCCAAGCACAAACACACACATACAGACTGGCCCAAGGGCACGGACCCTTATTGTACAGTATTTACCAATGAGCAGAGCCTCGGAGAGAGGCTTGTTTTATGAACATAAACACCATTCCAAATGATTTAAAAAAGCACCAGTTCAACTCCCAGTAAAGAACCATTTTGGGGCCAGCCAGATAACGAGAGCAGTCACTTCCCTGCCACAGAGGGACCTCTCCTGTCGGACTCAGAGAGGCCAAGGAAGACTTTTAATTGAAGCACATGGCAGACTGTGCAGTGTGTTGAGCGAAGGGGAGCGAGCACCAGAACAAAGATGATGTAAAAGCACCCAGACAAGCACTAAGTGTCTCTTCCAATGTTCTTGGCCTTCCTCCCTGTTAGCAGACGGGACTTGCTGAAGCACTGAGGATGCTGAAGAAACAAGCACACTGACGGTCCAAGTCTAACCCCAAGCAACAGGACAGGAAATCAGGGTGTAGCCATAGAAGATGGTGAATTTATGAGTGAATAGGCAGAGGCAGGGCTGGTGCCGTTAAAATAACGGTTGGGCTGTGGCGCTGATGTTTCACAGCGCCCCGTAAATCACCAAGGTGGAAATCAGATATTTTCCTGGACAGGATACTTGAGACTTCAGATGCTACCTACAGACGCCAGTCGTGCATGACTGCGGCGTCACACACACACATACATAAATACATACAGCACACACAGAAAAATACCTGCAGACATACACGTACCTGCAATGCTAAAGACCATATCTTCATAACTGACACTGAAGACTATACAAGAAGACAATGGTGAAAATGACAATGACCATTATGATAATTGTTATGGCAATGATAATGATGAATATGAAGAACATTTGGGCAGTATAGACTCTTTGGGGAAGGGAGGGGGGGGTCTTATTGCACGTGAATTATCTTACTCCGTGTGATTTATACCGCGTTGAAACTCCAGAGGTTACACCGCCATCATAAACTCGCCACCTTGGCTTTGAAGTATCCCTAAATACGCACTTCAAATGGTTTTGTGGGATTCAACCATGATTTAAATCTCTGAATCGACTCTCAGTTCAAATCCTCATTGACAAAGTGTGACCATCTCGAGTGTGCTGCATGCCTGAGTCTCTGAGCTGTGCTGTGAAGTGGTGGCGTGTCCCACTAAGTCCAGAGGTGGTAGGTTTGTTTGTGGGAGGAGGAGGAGGAGGAAGAGGAGGAGGAAGGGGGTTGCAGAGTGCAACGCCTGGATGTGTGCGACCACCACAGGCCACGTCCTGTTTTCTAGCCTGATGTCTTATAGGCCACGCCCACTATACCTGCTCTAACCAACCACCTTTTATAGCAAAAACCAGCCGAGGAAAAGAATCAAAAACAGAACAAAGTAAATGTTACCATGTGTTGCTAATAGATAGAAAAGTCCAGTTCATGATGCCATTGACTATATGACAACTTGAGTTGCTTTGATTTCATCGGCTCTCCCTTTTCTCTCTCTTTCTCTTTGCGTCCTTTTGTCTTCATGCTATTGGTTTTATCAATATTCATGACCAATACAGGACAGACAGATGGGTTTCCGATGGGCTTTATTACAATTATCTGTTTATGGACTTTTGCAGCGTCTGAGCCTTCTGCAGCTCGAGAATTGTAGCTCCATGATTTATCAATACAAACAGTGCCATGACATGAACATGAACAAGCCCCTCCAGTTCTTCCAACCAGTCAGATGCATGCAAAAAGAAAGGCAAGAAGGGACATGAAAAGGACTGTGTGTGAGATTTGAAAGTATAATGTCAAAAATTAACTTAACGTACTCCCTTATTCTATCCATCCTTAACTGGCCTTGACCTCCTTTTCCTCCCTTCTCTTGTTTTCCCCTTGTTTAGTATGTTTCCCTCTCTGCCCGCCCAGTTCCTCCGTGTCTATCGCTTTCTTTCCCCTCTATCTCTGTTGTGTTGCCATCTGAAACAAAAGGAGGTGTCTCAACCAATGGGACTCTACATCTAGGTGTTCATTAACCATGTTTATTTTCTATATGTACAATTTTTCTACAGTATTTACTTTTATTTTTATTGTTACGGTTCTTTGATGAACATAAAGTGGAAATTTATTATGAAAAATAGTTTTGAAGATTAATGAGTAAATAAAATATTACCCAAGTGAGCCCGGAGTGCGTTTGTGTGTTCGTTTTTGCTCTCATTAGAAATACTGTGTGTCTGTCTCACATCAGACAAGAGAGCAGATCAGCGGCTAATTAAACAGACTGAAAGCAACTCATTCTGTGTTAGGAAGCAGATCTTAAAGGAATAGTCGATCTATACCATTCTCACTTCTGTCTGCTCGATAACGCTGCTGGAAACAAGCTGCACGTCTAAAGCTCAAATCAACACGTTAACATTTGTTTCATCTGTACAAAAACACATTTGAAAATGACAATTTTAAACTTTACACAGGTTTTTGTACTGGACTATTTGGTTTTTACCCGTTTTAAATGTTTTTATATCAGACTTTTGGGTGTCTTTCAACTAATTGCCCCAAAATAACATGGATAAATTACAAAAAGAAGTGTAAAACTTGTGATAATGAGAAATTAAGTCAGCCAAGAAGGTGTAACACAGAATTAGGTGATAATTCATAATTTATGATTTGTAAACAATCAAACAGAGCCTGGTTTGCCTTCCACCTGGGAGGAAAAAAGTTGCATAAAAAATTAAGAAGTGACACAAAAATGTAATTCAGCTGTCCAGTACACACAACCAATGCAACAGGATACAGATTGGCAAAACAACAGTTTAAATACCCCTAACCCAGCAGTACAAAAGAAAACAAGACAAGTTTATTCCAAAAAACAAAAAAACATTAAATATGTGTAATATTCCTAAAATGGAGAAAAAAGTAAGTAAAATGAAAACTGTAGTCATACAGAACACCTTATACCATCATTAATAAATATTGCTATCAAATATTCTGCACATTCCAGCACACAATCTATGTAGGGCAGAAGCTGCCAAAATTAAAAATGAATAACTAAATTAATATGCCATTAAATGAAGCAAAAATACCTGTAGGCATTAATTAATTAATTGATTAATTCAAATGTTACATAAATTGATATTTCTGTAGTAATTTGCTTCTGTGTTTATTCAAATTTCTATTAAGTCCCCTATTAATTGACTTTACTATTATATTTTTCTGTTTTTATTATGTTTAACATGAGACTAAGACCAAATACACAAAGACTGATTAAATTTGAGGAAACAAAAAAATGTTGCATGTTTGCTATTATTGCACAACAATCAAGTAAAAAAAGATAATAATAATTTAGCACAAATATAATCTTTTTGTGCTTTCTTTTGGTTCCATTAGAGTTTCAGATAATTGGTAGATTAATCGACAATAAAAATAACCATTAGTTGCTGCCCTACTTTCTAAATATTTGCCGGTCACACATGAGAGTGGTGCTGATCTTCACGTCTAACTCTCCACAAGAACATGAATCAGCATATTTCCCAAAATGTGCAAATGTTCCTTTAACTATCTGCTCCTGACAAATTGATTCCCACTCATTTCTCCTTTCACCTCCCGTTGCATCAAAGTAAGGAAAGTAGCACCTTTTCTTCCAAGTCCCCGCTGTGTCTAACTGGGACAGTAGACACACATAAATACCCCCTCGCACACGCCACACAGGGCTTTGATGTATGACTCAGTGCAGTGAGCGGTATAAGTCTCTGCAGAGTTGCTGTTTGCCGGATGAAAGATCCCTGAGACTGCAGGCTTGAGCTCGCATCCTCAGGTGAGAGAAGCAACAAGGACCTGCTATTTCAATAAACACCTCCAAAGTCACTGCATCTTGTTCTCTCTGCTGTTTGTCTTTCTTTTACTTTCTTTTTGTCTTTTGCTGAACAGTCTGTGCTCAACAAAAGGCTTGTGTTAGGCTGTAGCCATCTGCTGCTTTTGCTGTCCTTGACCACGGCCAGCTAAGATAAAGACACAGCTCTCCTATATTCATCGTGTAACCTAGAAGGGCGCTCGGCGAATGTAGACCTCCATCAAGGCCATGCCCTTTCTCGCAATGAAAATGAAAAAAAAAACTCCCATATCCACCCAGAGGTTCAGATCTGCAGCAATATTTAATGTGTTTTTCCTTGGCTCTTGCTATCACAAATTGCAATCAAACCCCCTTTGTGGAGGTAATAAATACAACTCCAACAACACCAGCACCTCAGTAAGGCTGTAATGATCACACCAGAAATTAAAACTTGGGTGGATTAAATTAAGCAGGTTTAATGGATTAATATTAAAGGTTAAAATACATCAGTAAAATACCCCACTCATTATTTTTGGAGCCTTTACCCTCTGGAGTTACCAATCACGCCAGCGTGATCAAATCATGTGACTTCTTAATGACATCTGTGTGTAAAAACTTCCCCTTTAAGTACTGGCTTGAAGCGCCATGCCAGTTGTTGTATGATGATGATAGGCCAAGTAAAACTGGAGATAAGGTCAAATACATTAAGTACACACATATTGAACGAGATGTTATATGTTATATTTGCAACCTGTGTTCACATTTCCAACATTTAAATTTGTCATTTACCATGATTGTGCTTTGAAAGTTAAGAAAACACATTATTTAGACAGACAGACAGACAGACAGACAGACAGTTTATTTATCCCGAAGGAAATTCAAGCATCCAGTAGCAGCATTCAAACATACATTGAACAAACACTATACAAACATTGAATATAAACTTAACCTATAAATAATAATAGACCTATTATGAATCTGAATTTACATTAAAACCTTTGCTAAAATAGTTAAACACTTGCAGAGAAATTGGATGTTGCTGGGAAATTGGAGGTAACTGGGAATCCGATTGTAGTTTTTTTTTGTTGTTGTTTGGGGTTCAAAATGTTGATTTTAGTAAGTCAGAGTGAAAAAAAAATCAGATCATATAGGTGAGGTTGTGCTTAAAAACGTGGCATGGTTGACATATATAAGGTGTATATACAGGCAGAATGAAAAGGATTTAAAAATGTCCAAAAAAGCCCAATGGGTTAAAAAATGCACTTGCTAAAGGAGACTACAGAGGTTTCCAGGGATATTAATCCTCTGGGGTCTGAGCCTATTTGCCTTTTATATACCACATAATATTTACTATACTCATCTTTGGTATTTAGTATTTTCTCAGCACAACTTCAACATGATATGACAATTATTTTTCACTTTAACTCACATTATTAACATATTGAGCCCAAAAATACACAAAAATTATGAAATCTGAAATTGATATTCTATTTATGACAATAAAAAACACAAATATGCTCAATGAACTGTTTTGGACCTGAAAAATGTAAACATAGGTTGCAAATATGAACATATAAAGGTAAAATTCAAATATAATAAAACTATACACAAAAAAATTACCATAAAAACATGTTTATTTATAATGCCATGCCTGCCTCGTCCCATGCTACTTTTACACTTGAATAAGTATTTTTGTACTATCAAATTAAAACGATCATATCTTTGGTTTTACATGACCTCAGAACGTCAAACAAAAAACTGGAGAAAGTTTCAAGTCTGTAATTTGGAGTGAAGTCGACAGCAGCGCTCCGCGTGACCTCATTTTTTGTTACGGCGCTTTGAAAAAAGCCACGTTATCTGATCACACCAGCAGGATCATAGACCCCAGACCATTAATGTCAACTGAGTGGTGGTGATGCTGCAGTCATACAATTGAGGTGTAGTTAGAATAAAGTTTGTGTTCATTTGTGAAGAATATCTTACCAAACAAACTGTGTAAGTATCAAAATTGTATTTGTTTGTTTTTTGCAATAATGGAAAGATCCCATCAGCCTTTTGTTGAGGGGATGGCCTCCAAAAATGTGTCATCCCTGCAAAACTCTTTGGGAATTAATAAAAGAAAAAAATAGAAACCAACCAAGGTGTAGGCTGTACATCATCAATGCACCTTTTCACACCAGGCATTTGAATTGTCATAACTTTCATGGATTGTGGTCCACTAAAATGTCCCACTAAAAATATGCCAGTGCTTTCACCTTCAATACTGGCTGACAAGTCAAACTATCCTGTGAAAAAATCTGTTGACTTTTTGATTGTATGCATCTGGAGACTGTCTAGGTGTTCTGTGCAGAGTTACTCACTATTTTCATCTCCCCTGCAAAAGATCAACAAATTCATATCATACACAAACATGTGCACACAAATCTTCCTCGGCCCTTTATTTCCACTCCTTTCTTTGTGCAGCTGCATTTGTCAGATTATTTCTATCTTTTTTTCTTTCTTTCTTTCTTTCTTTCTTTCTTTCTTTCTTTCTTTCTGTCTGTCTGTCTGTCTGTCTCCTTCTGTTTCTTTCTTGCAGAACTGTGGGAGAGTATATGAGTGTATGTATATGTGTGAGTGTGTGTGGTCATGTCAGGAGCTCAAGGCTGTGTTTTTCTTCCTGCTTTGGAATAAATCATAAAGAGCTCTGTTCATCCACGTGAAGTTCCCACAGCTGCTCAACACACACACACAACTATGTATCAATACACAGAGAAAATGTCGAAGTCGAGGCTGAAGATGCATAAAGGAGAAAATGTTTAAAAAAAATAAAAAGATTTGTCTGTTACATAAGTGTGTGCTTCTGTGTGTGTGTGAATGCAGGGAGAGAGAGATTGTCCTTGCAAGCTGGCGGTCCTGCTGACGTGTGGGGAGTGCAGTAGAAAGGAATATTATGTCCATCGCTATCAACGTGTGCTCATCTTTCAGTACAAATATGAGAAAGGAGACAAAACACATTCTCGCCTCTCTGTTCCTTATAATTATTCTTTGTTTTGTTTTTTGTTAGTTTGTTGTCATGACTTTGAAGCAAAAAAAGAATACAATCAGCCAGAAATAACATGCTCCCCGCTGTCTCTATTATTAACTCCATAACTGTAAACAATCCAGATTTACTTGCCAGTTTGCAAAATAAAGTCTATTTCAAATTAAAGACTCACTCAAGAAATGACAAAGTGCACTTAAAAAGTTATAATCAATAATATAACTGATAACATCAATAAATAGTCGGTTAAATAATTCAGATGAATTGTGAACATAAATATATGGCTTTATTGTTTTTCTTTAACCCAAAACTATTTTATTTGAAAACATTTTTTTTCCTCTTACAAAACCAGCTTGATAGAATAAATTCATAAATTCTAACTTTTCAATGGCTCATTTTATTTTCCTAGTGTAATTTTCCCCCTAGTCCTTGAAATTAACCAAAAAAATATAAAATAAAACATTAACAAATAAGAAAATAAATTTAATAGCAAAAAATTTTAGATAATACAATTACTAATGTAGTAACTCTTGTAACAGTAAAGCAAGCATTTTAGCCATCAAGCTTGTGGTATAAAGTTACAAGAGTAAGTAAAAAGATACAAATTAAGGAAAACAGTGAAAGTATTAGATTTTAATGTGTCATTCATAATATTTTACTCTTATATATTTGTAATTTAATGTATTTTTCATACAGTGTCTAAGCTTTTAAGCTGTGTTAGCTGGCTAACTCTATAACCATTAACTTGTATGCTTTAATAACCGTTAGCCTGTCGCTGTTATCAACCGCTAACCTGAATGTTAACATGAGTTAACCCTATGGAGTCTTGGGCTATTTTGTCCATTTCTGAATCCTTTTCATGTCTTTGTAAGTCATTTTGTGTCTTTTTTTGTCATTTGTGTCTTTTTGTGTCTTTTTTGGTAATTTCGTGTCTGTTATGTCTTTTTTTGTCATTTTGTGTCTTTTTTTGTCATTTTGTGTCTTTTTTTTTGTCATTTTGTGTCCTCTGTGGGTTTTTTTGGTCATTCATTTTGTGCTAATTAGTGGCTAAAAGAGACTACAGAGGTTGTCAGCAACATTAAATATCAATGTTAGCTTAGTGGTAATGCTAAAGTCAGAGTGGTGCAGCTAGTTTGTATATAGCCTCCCATTAGCTTTTTACTTCTGGAGATTGCATTTATGCTTAAGAAACATTAATGTGGTCCTCATGTCATTACCTTGTTGAACAAAACATGTAAGTATCAAGCTTTTGTTTGCCACAGAACATTTTTTCTGCAGTAATCCAAAGCACCATTGTTTTTGTGTGTGTGGAGAAGACCAGTAAGATGCTAACTTAACCTACAAAAAGAAGTCATCCCTGCAGAACTCGATTAACTATTCAGTTTGTCAGCTTTTTCAACTTTATAATGACAAGTGTTTGAATAAGAAATTAATATATTTTTAAAGGAGGGCCTTGTGCAAAATTTAATTAGCATTACATGTTTGTTTGATTTGCTCAATTTGTAATGGAAACAGATTTTTGGACAGACTAATAGAGCATGCCATTTATGAAAGGCTGAAAAGAAAATACTTATTTTTTCATTGCAGGGAAAGCACAGGCGAAATGTATAATGTAAATTATTGCTCAGTTCCAGAGACCCTTTTCACAGCAGACATTTCGACATGTCAGAGTAGGAAAAGCCCAGGTGTATTTAACATTAACGATGGCTGTATTCCACTTAGTGGAGTCCCTGGTACTGTGCATGCTGGCCCGCAGGGACAGCTTACTGGGAAACTTAATGGAACTGAACCATAATTAACATTGTCAGTTTCACCTGTGCTTTTCATTCTGCTAGTCAAAATGTCTGCTGTGAAAAGGTCTACTAAGTGTCCCAGTAAGCTATTCCTGCTGTGAAAAAGGTCTATTGTCTTTTTCACAACATCCTATCAAGATCGGTGCACTGCTGTAGTGCTTTTTTACACAGACACACACACACACACACACACACACACACACACACACACACACACACAGACCTCCTACATCCTCATAAACCCATAAAGCTTTTCACACGCCCCCATTATTCACTACTGCATGGCAGAAAGCACCAAAGCACCACATGCTTCTACTCGTTTCGACCTGGCGGTGAACCCAGAGTGGATAGAAGGACAAAACCAGGCAAAAACATTCATATCAAATGTGGAGTGTGGGCTCTGGTTGAAGGCCTGCTTATATGTAAAAACACCACGAGGGACACAACGAGACAAGAAAGTAAAGGAAGGAAGGAAAAACAAGGACATTTTAAAATGGAATGCCTAAAATACAACCATCTGGACTGTAGGCAGACTGCAGTGATGATGGTGTTGATTCTGATCATGTTAACGATTATGATGATCGAGACAGCAGCAACGTCTGCGCCTGGCCCTGAGATGGACATTAAACCTGCAGTTGAGACTGGCTTGGCCAAACGAACCGTGCACCCCTGCTACTGGCTGGAGAGGGTCACAGAGATTCCCAGCAACATCTCGAGCAACACTGAATGCCTGTGAGTACATGCACATACTGCATATACAGCTGGATGCACACAAATATCTGTAGCAATGTTGTGCGGAAAATTGCTGCAACCACTGCAGATATTTCCATTTTATTTGCGTGCTGCATAGTTTCTTTGGAAATTTCTTTCAATGCTATTGTAACACTAATACTGCTTGGCTCCAAAAACACACATGATAAACTTTGAACTCTTTTCTTTCTTTATGTGATATTTGTGAACATATATATTTGCAGATTTTCCTCTTTTTTTTCTAAATTGTTGTAGCTGTGCAGCAGGACTTGCAAGAGAAAGATTTTAAAAAAGAAGGGCCGAAATTGAAAAACTTTCCCATAATGCAACTCAATAGTACTTTTGTTGGACCCTCCATGCCCTGTAAACATCCACGTTCACACCTCTATTTTTGAATGTAAGATTTCTGTTAATAATTTGTAGTCCTCAGGGATATTTTTTTAGTAGTATTATGAGGAAAATCGATGTCATAGCCTACTACTTAACTACAAGTGTCATATGTCCATATTGCAGAGAATACATCCCAAAATAGTACTTCTCATTCACCATCTTACACAAATACAGATTCAGGGAACATGCCACGTGTATATTGGATATCACATCCCGTGAGCATGCATAATCATTTAGACTTTCCTCTCTAATCCTTGCTCATCTCCTCTTGGCTTAATTTTGCGGCGAATTTTCAAATGCTGGTTTTATTAAACAATCATTTACTTAAGGGAATGTATGCAAATTGTGTCTTCTCGTCATATTCAGCAACTCCCAGTGTAACCACAGCTTTCTAGAGTGGCCACAGGTTAAAGACGCCCCGTAGAGGTTTCTGGGTAAACAAACAAACATTATGTTTGCATTCAGTGTTTCTCACAAAAATAAATTGTGTGTGTTCTTGAAGCCTAAAAAACATGTTGAATGCATTTTCTTCCCCTTCAAAACATTTGCAAAGCTAATTTTTGTTTTATATGTAAAATTGTGCATTGCTTATATCCATGTTTACTGGCTTACAATTTCTTCTTCACTCCATTTGTGTGTGCATTGCTACTTTGCACATCACTGCAACCAATTGTTTATTAACACAATAGCATAAAACTGGTGGCAGGACTGTGTATTTCTCACCTTAGTCTCGGGAAAAAAAAGCGTGTTTCCGGTTGACAAGAGAAATATTGTATGTCTTCTCTTCAAAAGTTGTGTTTTGCAGCTTAACTTTCAATGTTGTTGGTCAAGGTACTGCAAATAGTTTAGGTGTTTTTGACACAGAGCTGGATGAGGCATGGAGTAAACACTGACCCGTTGTTTTGGCTTTTGAAAGGCTTAGAAGAATCTCAAGGCCAGTAGGAGGAAGAGATGGGTTGGTGTTGGTGTTGGTGGTGGGGGGTGGGGGGGGGGGTGGGGGGGGGGGGGGGGGTGTTAGAATAAAGATTAAGATTAAACATACACAAGAAAAAAGTACAAATGTACATACTCTTACTCACAGTAAACACTATTTCTGCCACATTCTTTATGGCAGATTTAGCATCCATTCCCAAGAGGTGCTCTACGGACTCTCAGGCGATGTGTGTGTTCTCATCTGTTCTGCTCTGCTCGAAGGTCAAGGCTCAGGAACAGTGGGGATATTTACAAGTATGCAGCAATGGACGGCCATTTAGGATGTGATCTACAACCACCAGATGCAAAATAAGCTTGGGACCTTTGTATAGGCATTCTGTACACAAAACAGTTTGTTTCTTGCATGAAAAGAAAATCCCCAACATGAGTGAGTAACTGGTCATGGCCTCGCTGCCCTCCTTCATTATTCACTGATAGCACATACGGTGTTGAAAATGTGAAAATGATTCCAGCCACGTCCCGCAACTAAACCAGCCATTAATGCCTTGTTTAGGATTCCTCTCCAGTTATTACGTTCCTGTGATCAGTGTGTCTGATGTGAGCTGCTCTTTCTGTATCAACAGGGTAGTTACGCAGACGCAGATCAGAGTGATTCCCCAGGGCGCCCTCGCCAACCTGCAGCATCTCAAGGAACTGTAAGTATCTGTCGTTCATTTTTATTCTTTGATGTGGAACATAATGAATGGGGGAGGTCAAAACACTGCAAAGATCCAAAGATATGGATCGTACACACAGAGGAGAAGTGGTCCGGCTATACAGGGATTTGTTGTTATTCCTTCAGATAAAAAAAAGAAATTGAGCGATTTGAGCTGAATTTAATATAAAGCTGGAGTATTAAAAAGTTTCCCCTCCATCCATAGTAAGTCTGTATAAAGAGAAAACAAGGACACTTAAAAATATAGAATTATATTTGTGACACAAACTTTTTTATTTGTCTTTCATTGCTCATTTGGACAATAGCAATGTGTTGTACATGAAGCTAAATTATGTAAATTATCCCCCATATTTATAGTATTGCCAAATGGTTTTAATTAATCATAAAATCCCTAAATGCTCAAAATGTGCCATCGCGTACTACTAAAATGTGAGACTTAGTGTTTGTGATATGTTGTTGGACCTTTTTGAAATATAATTGTGAACAGCATTACATGCATTGGACCAATACGTGTTCAGAGTTAGAAAACTTAGTTTTCTCTAGATTTTGTTTCTTCTTGTACTTCATAGTATTGTGTATTGTATACGTGTGATGATTCTCTCAAAAATATTTTTGTAAGATGACAAATCTTCTTAAGTATAACATGGTAACATGTCACAATTGTTTAAAAATGATGCTCAAAAAAGACATCTGGACAACTATTTATATCCTTTGATTTAGCCTCTCCGTCTATTCCCCAATGCTCTAACCGTAGCACCATATCAGGAAACGACATGCTGAAGAGTATCAGCGCGTTTGCCTTCGCCAGCCTTCCTCGGCTCACTAACATGTGAGTATACAGTTTTCATGACGTATTTTGTCCAACGTGCTTGTGTGTTTAGTCTTTGTTATGGAACAAGAAGAGCTGAAAACTCTGAGAAAGCTGATCACCCAAATAGCTGACGAGGAAGCTTGGCAGGGTGGTGGAGACAAAATATGTCAAGTAAATAAGGACGTAACAGCTGATGTATCTGTCATGTTCTTCTTAATGTCCTGTAGCTTCATCTCTGGGAATGTTGCGTTGGAGAGTATAGGAGCTTTTGCTTTCTCTGATCTCCCTGAACTCAGTGCGATGTAAGTATAACTGGCAGGATAAAAGCTGTGGCTAAACCCTGCAATTGCCAAACCAGTTATTTATTGTAATGAGAATGTGAATTTCTTTCAGATCCATAACAAAGTCAAAACACCTGAGATTCATCCATCAAGACGCTTTCAAGAACATCATGAAACTGCAGTATCTGTGAGTACTCTGTGAGAGTGCAGCGGGGAGGAATACTTTCTTCTTCAGTTTGTGTTTTTCAACTTGATTGTGAGTCCAAAATGGGTCATGGGTGACAGGCCTACTTCTGACAGGCCCCCACACAACCAGAGACATATTTTTTTAATTAGCTTAAATCCCCTGGAAGAGAGATCAACTGTCAGAGTTTTCATCTCTTGGAAAAAGAAAGCTTTTTCCATAAAATGAGTTATCTTCCATTTCAGCCATGTTAAATATATTGGTTAGAAAAGCATTAAATTGATTCTTTATTAGATTGTTTATATCTTGATGCTAGGTGCTGGGTGCTAACATTATCATTTTTAAACCATTCAACTCTAAAGCCATAACTCAATTTTTATTTTTATTTTAAATATGCACAGTGTGCCCCCCTCAAGAAAACGTCTTGAACTTGGTTACAAACTTAGACATTATGTTCATAGTTTCATTTAGTTTAAAAAGAAAAATCTTAAACATTAGTTGCTCTTGGAGGTTGAACACAATGATTTTCAATAAAAAACCCTAAAGTAAGCCCCTCAATGTTGCATGAAAAATAACCCAAAAAAGTATATTTGATTATTTTGAGACATGTGTTGATTATGTAGGGATTGTATAGACACAGTCAGTAACACTGATAGCATTTTATAGAAATGTTAAGACTGAGAGGTGGCAGGACATCAAGATTTTCTTGCCTTAATGTAGCCATTTTTTTTTTTTTATAAACATGGTTTACGTTGTGAAATGGTAGGGGTGTGCCATATCATATCATTCACGATTATACCAGTATATTTTTTTATGGGTAAAAAAAAATGCATATCATGATATTGCCCCTGGACCTCCAAGATGGTTATTTTTTATTATTTGCTCAAGAGTCAAGTAATTTTTTGTATTTGGCAACTTTTGAGATTTGCAATTTACACTACATTTAGATTTATGATTGATTTTTATTTTGTTGTACGATTTTTATTTATTTATACAGACTAAAAGATAAATTTCTATATATTTTTTAGTATTTTTTAATATCGTCAAGAATATCGTTACCGCAGAAATACTCTGAAATATCGTGATAATCTTTTAGGGCCATATCGCCCACCCCTATGAAATGGTAACATTGGTAACATGGTAACATAACATGGCAGTGTTATGTATCTTTATACTTCTATGTGGATGTTTTTTGGAGGGGGAACATCATCAGCATATGCTCGCTTCACCATTGTGAGGATGTTCACATATTGCCATTTGTAGTACACTTCTATAAGCTGTAGACTCTGTAACAATCAAGTTTATTTTTCCTGAATTCAAAACCTGTTTTATTTCTGAATATTCAGTGTTTTACAGTCTGTTGTTGCCAAAAAAAAAAGGAAGGACAGTTATTTGGAACGAGGAGTCCTTTAAATGTCAGATTTATCTCTCCGCCACCTGAGCTTCTCTCCGAATTGTCTTGGAATCTCTTGACTTGCTAATTTGTATCTCTGTTAATACAATGAATGCGACATTGTTGGATTTTATCAAGATGACTCACTGCCCAATGTATCTGTTGTTCAGAGGCTGCAGTGTGAGTAACATTTGGTGGTTAATCTGCACATCACAGGACCATCTCCAACACTGGACTGAGATCGTTTCCAAACTTCACCAAGATCCATTCCACGGCCCACCGCTTTCTGTTGTAAGTCTCCACACAGTATACAAATGAACTACGAACACCCACACACCATTATTCCCACATGAACATATAGGCGACACATGATTAAATGTGCCCAGAAGATATCCAACATATACACTGCAGTTAAAACCTACGCACTGAGTTGTCCTCGCAGAACAGAATATCAGGAATTCAAACCATCTGTCCCTCGTCTCCAGCCTTTAAAAAATCCATCTTCAAACTGTCTACCATCTGATATCTCTCAGCTTCAAAAAGGAAGTGGATTTACAGTGGCTTGTGGCATGTATTACTGATATTCTGCACCTTAAATATTAAATATACATATATCTGCCGTGTTTCTGCTTACTACTATTGATTACGTCTCAGTGTTTGTTGTTAATCGTGTGTTTTTGATGCTGCTTAGTGACCTGCAAGAGAACAGCCACATAACAAGAGTCCCCGCCAATGCCTTCAGAGGCCTCTGCACTCAAACTATCGCTGAGATGTAAGGAATTCATCACTTTTTTAGAAACACCACCCTCACACAGCTCCGAGTGGGCATCACATGCGCAGTGACGAATGTTCCCTGAAATGCTCTCTGCCCTCTTTACTGAGTCTTTACTGTCTTCTCCTACTTGTCTCCTTTTTTTCTGCATTTTTAACACTCCTACCACAATATATATTTGCTTTATTTTGTCCATTGAGTATTATACTTACATTTTTATATCTTATATATATGTTTGATAAATATTGTACTTTTTACTCCACAACATTTTTTCTGATACTAGATACAGATAAACTGCAAAAGTACATATTCTCTATAGTATATCTCTCAATAAATTATTTTTTAATTAATTAATATATTATAATACATGTTTCTCTATAAAAGGAAATTGCATTTATCATTTACTTTAATTAAATATTTTATATATATATATATATATATATATATGTATATATATATATATGTATGTATATATATATATATATATATATATATATATATATATATATATATATATATATATATATAAAAGAATACATATATAAAATGTATATGTATATATATATATATCTCTTTTTTTTATTTTTTCTTCTTGTTTTTCATGTATCTTTTGTTTGTTTTAATTCTGTTGGTGTCAACTAATTCGTTTTTCTGCATTTTCTTCATTAAGAAAAGTAGTTTAGTTTTATATTTACCTCCTTTTTTGTTATTTTTCTTTACTTCTTAAGTTGGGGTGAGGTCGGTTTTGTGTTGCTTTAGCAAATAACATAAATTAATAAATAAATAAATACTAAATACTACAATTTTATATTTTCCCCAAAAACCATGTCATTCGTTAAAAAAATGTAATGCAATTGTTTGAGCAATAACTACCTTACAGGATTTCAGATTATTTTATACTTAAGTAATTAAATACTGTATGTGGGTTTTGCAAAAAAAACATATAATCTGCGAAATAAATGTAGTGCAATTATATAGGTTAAACTACCTAACATAATGTAAAAATTATTTACCTTATTTACATTTTTTCTCCTAAAGGGGGTGGCAGTCTTATGAATGTCTAATAATAATCATAATCATAATAATCATAATCATAATACTTCACAAATTAATATTTTAGAGACAACCCAAGTAATTTATCCATTGATAAAATATAATGCAATTATGTAGATTAAACTACTTGACAGAATGTAAAATAGATAGTACTGGCTCCATCTTTATCAGTTACAATATTAAAATGCCTCTTAAATGGAGATGCATCAAATATAACAATATAGTAACAAAACACTGACAGTTCTTCTGCATAATAATAACTGATTTTAAATGCAGGATTCTTACTTATATTGGGATGCTTTTGAATTTCTACCTTTACTTTTGTAAATATCTGAAAATACTTCCAAATCTATCCAACAAATGTGGTTTGCTGACAGAATCTAAGGTCTCTGAGGAAGTCTTACGTTATCATAAATCCAATTTATTCAGTGTTCTCTGTGTACTGATACAGCTTTAGTCACTGAGAACAAAAGAACTGCACACACTAAAATTAGCTTTGATAGTTCAGAGAAGTTTATTGTTGGGAATTGTTTGTGTTGGAGCCACATGACTGTAATTTGGCTTCTCTTTCTGATGACAGACGGCTCCACAGAAATGGCATCAAGGAGGTGGCAAGTGACGCCTTCAACGGCACAAAGATGTACAGATTGTGAGTCACGGGCAGAGACACGAATGCAAACAGAAGATTTACCCCCAAAAAATGAAATAAATACGTCAGCTCACATATTTAATTCGTCTCCCCCTCTCTTGTAGGTTCCTAGCAGGAAACCAACAGCTTACGCGCATCAATCCCAACGCCTTTGTGGGTTCCAGTGAGTTGGTGGTACTGTAAGCATGACATCCAACAGTAACTCATGCCTACATGATTCACCCTCCTCATCATCACTCATTAAACTAGGAGAAAACAAGAAACAGTGTGGCATTCGTGGGGAGGCTCAGAAACACTTAGAAACATGCCAGATTTTAGGTAAAAATAAACCGGGAGCAGGTGAAGCAGTGAAGAGAGATTTTTTTTCACCTGTTTATTCCCCAATCAAAGAGACACCTATTTCTATTGAAGTAGCAATCAGAAAAAATGACCATGTTTGTTTGGGCTGTCATTGTTGTCGTGTTTTTTGACTCCCAAATCCCAGCAATCACTTGGCAATCAAACAGTGGCTCTTCCCGTGATTTTTCTGCTCAAGAAATTTGAGTTTTAGTGTTTTATTCTGAGCAGAACTGGGAGCATTTTCCCCACAATAACAGCTTTTATGGACTCACCATAGGTCAAATTCCTGTTACATATAGCAAACAGAGAAGACATCTTTTAAACACGGCATGGATTCTGAAATTGTAATGACTGTTACGCCTCTGTTAGATACCAAATTGTTGGTATTTCTTTGTGCAGGGACATTTCACACACAGCCCTCAGCTCCCTGCCGGACCACATCCTCGGTGGACTCAGGAAGCTGATTGCGGAGTCCGCCCGCCATCTCAAAGAACTCCCTCCTCTGCAGCTCTTCACCAAACTCCGCCAGGCCAACCTGACGTACCCATCACACTGCTGTCCCTTACAAAACATGAACAGGAATGGGTATACATGCATTATACAGTGCTTAGCTTGCTTAGCTTAAAATGACTACATTTATTTGTGTTAACATGCTCTTTTTGTATGTTGTTGTGTGCAAGATCGAAGTGGCACCCCCTGTGCTCCCAGCCCTGGTTTCAGAATGACCTTTACCTCAAAAGGGACTACTGCTCCAACTCCACCTCCATCATCTGCACACCAACACAAGATGAGTTTAACCCCTGTGAGGACATCATGCCTGCTATCCCTCTGAGGGTCCTCATCTGGGTCATCTCCATACTCGCACTACTCGGGAACACAGCTGTACTTCTGGTCTTGTTAGGTAGGAAATTCTTTCTTTCTGTCTGTCTTTCTTTCTTACTTTCTAAAGTATATTGTTTCTTTCTGAAATTCTTTATTTTACTTAATGGACCTCTAACTTTCTTTCTAAAGTTTGTTGTTTCTTTCTTAAATGCATACTTCTTTCTGAATTTCTGCCTTTCTGAATTTTCTCTCTCTTTTTCTTTCTGAATTTCTCTTATTTTCTGACGTTTTTTTGAATTTCTAAAATATAAGCTTTTAACAGCTAGAAACTTTTCTTTTCCTTTGATTCTTTTTTACAATAGAATATCCCATTTACTGTTAAAGCAACTACAAACTACAAATAGTTGTTTTCTCCAATTTTATCCTGATGCTTCTTCGTTAGCGTTTCCCAGTCCTCTCCTGGCGTACCACTTGTCCTGCTTGTTTTAGCTCTCTCCCTGCTCCATAACAGCTTATTTAAATGATCAACTTGTTATTGACACCTGAAGCTGCTTGCCAACGAGATGTTCATTTGAATCAGCTGTGTTGTTGCCGGGTGAGATCTAAAACATAAACATTTCTGCATAGTTATTCTTAATGCCTCTCCTTGGTTTGAATTCCTGTGAAAACAGATTACATTACTTACAGCACACAGAGCTGTGTTTACATTCAGCAAGTTCGCCAGTTAAGAGGAAGCAGGAAGAGATTTTTCTTTATTATTATTGAGGTAATATTTTGTGGTTATGGCTGATACTGGGGCAAGGTCAGCGAAGATAAAAAGTAAATACATAGCTATAGCTATGACCGAATATGAATTTTATTAGGCTATTTTTCTTTCACTCCAAAGCAAATGCATGTTCTGGGCACTCATGCCTCATGGAATTGCGACATCTTTTGTCCACAGGGGCCCCAAAATGAACGCAAAAATACATTTCGTTGTTACTGCTTTAATCCTTAAGGTACCAAGATTATATTTTGACTTTTGTGTTCTCAGGCAGCCGCTCCAAACTGACCGTTCCTCGTTTCCTCATGTGCCACTTGGCCTTCTCTGACCTCTGCATGGGCATCTACTTGGTAGTTATAGCAACTGTGGACATGCTCACTCGTGGCCGGTACTACAACTACGCCATAGACTGGCAGACGGGCCTGGGCTGCAGTGCTGCGGGCTTCTTCACGGTGTGTATCTGTGCATTTAGTTGTCTTTACATTACAACAAACGCTCATAAATGACCACGTTTGTTTGGATTCCAGGTGTTTGCCAGTGAGCTGTCAGTGTTCACATTAACAGCAATCACACTTGAGCGCTGGCACACCATCACACATGCTCTGCGGCTCGACCGTAAAATTCGCCTGAGACACGCATGTATGGTCATGACAGCAGGTTGGATCTTCTCATCACTCGCCGCTTTACTGCCCACTGTCGGGGTCAGCAGCTACGGCAAGGTGAGAGCCTCCATTCAACTTGTGGCAACAATTCACTGTAGATCCTTTTTAGAATTTGTAATTAGTGCAAAAAGGTGCATGAACTCGTATTCCACTAATTGACTTAATGATTCATGCACATCAAACTCGCATCAAATGCTCCAAAACATGCAAAAAAAAATGGGTTGGTTGTTTTAATTTCAATAATCTGCCAATTGTTTTCTAATTGATTAATCTAGTTGGTTTTGAAAAACACCAGAAGTAAATAAAAAATGCTCCCCTAGGTGATGTTGTTTAATGCCCATAATTCAAAGATATTCAATTTACAAGCATAAGAAAGAAAAGGAATAGCAGTAAATGCACATTTATAAAACCTGGAACCATCAAATGTTTGCTTGAAAATGACTAATTACTTCTAAATTAAACAATCATCTAAATAAATCACAATGTCTGATTTTTCTTTTGTTTGCTATTTAGTTTTCTGTATATTACATTCATTTTCTGACCTTAAATTGGCTTAGATTTTTTTTTTTCTTCAACACATAATAAATACATGACATACTACAACAAACCAGGTCTAACCGTCAGTTAACAACCAAACATCCAAGGATAAAAGGAAAAACAAAAGAAAAAGGAAGAGACAGAAAAAAACCCTAATAAATAAAAATTAACAACACTAACAATACAGTGCTTGAGCCTCACTTGTCCTTCGGTACATTACATGGCCTCTCTGTATAGTTGGATTGATAGGAAAAGAAGAGAACAGTAACAATAAAAACAATAAATTACATTAAATAAAAAAACATTGGCTTAGTTTTTTGTTCAAATTAATATAATGATACATCCAGATAGAGTAGACGTTATTAAGCTGGTTCACAAACCTTTTGAGAGGCTTTTAGTTGGAATTTAACTGATCCTCAACTCTGCACTGTAGCTTTTTTATCCCAGGTTGTCATGGAAATGAAGTGCATTCAAGGCCCTTGTACTTTGTGTGATTTTTGAATGTGTCTGTTTTTTTGTTTGTGGTGCAGGTGAGTATCTGCCTGCCCATGGACGTGGAGTCTCCGGGGGCTCAGGTCTATGTGGTGTCTCTCCTCCTCCTCAACATCCTGGCCTTCTTTTGTGTGTGCGGCTGTTACCTCAGCATCTATCTAACCGTCCGCAACCCCTCGTCGGCGCCGGCCCACGCCGACACCCGCGTGGCCCAACGCATGGCCATCCTCATCTTTACTGACTTTGTTTGCATGGCTCCCATCTCCTTCTTTGCCGTCTCAGCGGCCCTCAAGCTCCCTCTCATCACCGTCTCGGATGCTAAACTCCTGCTGGTCCTCTTCTACCCCATAAACTCGTGCGCCAACCCCTTCCTGTACGCCTTCTTCACCCGCACCTTCAGGCGGGATTTCTTTCTCCTCACAGCTCGCTTCGGCCTGTTTAAAACCCGGGCGCAGATTTACCGGACAGAGAGTTCCTCCTGTCAGCAGCCGACATGGACCTCTCCAAAGAACAGCCATGTGACGCTGTATTCCTTGTCCAATACATTAAGTCTAGACGGGAAACCAGAGTGCTGACTGTCATTCAAAAAAATCCACAGATACATACTTCTCCCTGGATTGTCATCAGGAGAGTCATCAAGTCCTATTTCTCTGAAGCGAAGAAAGAAAATTCCTCTTAGGTCTGAGATATTGACAGAATATAATGCACGGACACTTCTTAAAGTTAATTTTTTTTTATCTTTGCTTAAGATTTCATGTGTGCAAGTTGTGAAGACACAGAGCAGACTGCCCCATCTGAACAAGAAACTGATATTTCAGAGCCACAGTCAGAGCCATAGATTCCAATTTGCACAAACCTCATTCAGATTAAATATCAATATGTCGGAAAAAATAGACTAATATAATTCAACACCTCTTCCTCTGCACCCTCTCTGCTATTAGGGGATGTACAGTGGCAAGAAAATGTATGTGAACCCTTTGAAATTACCTATTTTTCTGCATAGATTTGTCATAATATGTGATCTGATCTGCATCTAACTCCCCTGAATAGACAGACACAATGTGCTAAACATAATACCACCAAACAATTATAATATTTCATATCTTTATTGAACACACCAATGAAACATTCATAGTGCTGGTATAATGTTTGTCTGGTATTAGGTGACGTAGATGCAGATCAGATCACCTTTTATGACAAATTAAGGCAGAAAACTAGGTCATTTCAATGGGTTCACATACTTTTTCTTGCCAGTGTAGAGCGGGGATGGCAGGTCCACTCGATGCATTTTGATCATTTTGATAACATGGGGGATCGCACCCCGCCTCAGTTCTCCACACTCAAATTGCCCACTAGGTACAGGTGAGCATGCATAGTGTCCTTGGGCTTTCAGTCACATCAACAGTCTCGTCCAAATATGGTCAGTTCTGGCTCCACAAACCAAGATGGTGGAAGTCAAAATGTCACATTCAAGGCTTCAAAACTGTGTTATGCCACGGTGGCTACGACCACTTATTTTATGATTTTCGACCTCTGACCTGCAACAACACAGGGCACAGGTTGCAGATACTACAGATACTTTGACAAAATCTAGGTCAAATAACTGTCCCAGATAATTCCTTGCGTTTGTTTTTAACTTACTCCACTAGATAGGTGGAGTTTACTGCATCACAACCATTTAGATCACAAGTAAAGGTAAAAAGAGTAGAGGACTGGTTTTACTTTCATGCACCGTCTTGTGTAACAAATGCCATCCGTCTGGTGTCCCAAGATAATTAAATAAACTGAAGTAATTTGAAACAGTTTAACAAAGGTTTGACACTTGGGATATCAGCATAGGCACGTCAAAATAATCAACATTCATTTAGCATTCAACGTTATGATTGAATGATATTCATTAAGAAGCACACCGCGGGGACCTGCTGATTAATAATCTTCTCATACACTCTGTCTGCTGAAGCCACATCCCTCCTACCTTTCAGTCTGTCTTTAAATGAAGGACATGTAATTATCTTTGTAATGTAATTACCTTTATTGTTTGTAAATGAAACTCATTAAGTGCCACTTTTTTATACATATATATGTGTGTGTGTGTGTGTGTGTGTGTTTTGTACAAAATATATCTTCAGGATTGTTATTTCCACATCATTTATAAATGTGTTTATTATATCCTCTCCGCTTGAGTAGATTTTGTACGGTGAATGTGGGTGTATGAGGAGCAGTAACGAAAGGAAAACACATAGTAAATTGTTCTTTATCTAAAAATGCTGTCCTTCAGAGCATCCAAAACTTTCAAGGACAAAATGACCCTAACAACCTCTGCTCTGTGTGCAAGGGTGGCTGGAGGGTTGTGGGAGGGAAGGGAAGGGAAGGGAAGGGGAGACTGCACAGCTGCTCTTTCTGCTTATTACAGGACGATGGATATGGCAGCCTGATAAAGCACACGCACACACTCAGAAGCAAGCAAACCAAGGTCTCAAGGCTGCAGCTGCAAGAAGGAATCTGAGTCCACCTCATTGGTATGGATACACTGCCTCCTACATGCCAACACTGAACGTGAGGGTGCATTTATATTCTTCAACCACCAGGTGATGCTGTTGATGCTGGCTTTATTGTGATCTCCTCTCTCTTGTGGTCTATCCAGCAGCATATTTAAAGTCCCCCTCTCAACAGGCCCTCAAACAACTGAGAGCGACATCAAAGCACAACTTTACTGCAGTTTTTTCTCTTCACAGCTGGTGATATTCTTTCAGAGCATATTTTTCTTAAAAAATACATATATTTGTAACAATACAGAAACAACAAACCATCATTTTTTTCAAAAAAAAAAAAACAAGTTGCATACAAGGTTACATCTCTGTTGCAGCATGCAACAATGAATATTATTTATTTTATAAAATACTTAAAAATTAATTTTAAGCAAGAATCAGCACAAGAGACAGAACGATTCACAATAACCCTCACCAAGGAAACATCATTTAATAAGATTAGATCTTAAAAATATATATATTAAATGAAATAGTTGCATCAAACGAGTATGTTAATTATTAAAATTATATATAATATTATATTATAATATTATTATAAAATATTATTTCCAGTCTACTATATGCATATATGCAACCCTGTCTCTTAAAAATTACATTCCCATACAACAAAACTGCATTCTCAATAAACGTTTCAAACCTATTTTCTACAAGACAATAGTCACATATTTGAACATGGAGTAAACATTGTGATTTGAAATGAAACTACAGTTTAAACGTGGAAAATACTTTGAAATGGTCACAGTTTGGTGAGGTTTCAGCGACAAAACTATGTAGTTAGGTTTAGTTAAAGATTGTTAAATGTTTGTTACGTAAACAATTAAAATTTGGTTTCACCAGGATTCACACAGACTTTCTAGTAGGTGAAAGTCAATCACACCCAACCTCCTACTGGCAGATAAGTACATTTACTCATATGGTACTTTTTACTCCACTATAGTTAGCTGCAGTCAATAATAATAATACAATAATATATTTGGAATACACAGTCAAACAGTATAAAAATCTGAGTGGGTCCATTCTGCATAACGAGTACTTTTACTTTTGATATTTTAAGTACATTTTGATGCTGATACTTTTGTACTTTTACTGTAGTAAATTATGAATGCAGAACTTTTACTCGTAGTGGAGTAATGCTGCAGTGTGGTATCGGTACTTTTACTCAAGTAAGGGATCTGAATAAATTTTCCACCACTGCAGATAAATAAAAAACAAATATAACCTGGAACAAAACATGTTTGCTGCAAAACATAATGGGATTTGCAATTTGTGGGAGACCAGGCTGCTACATGTGAGTTACAGAATGAAGAACTGATCCATGAAAGGGCTGGTGTATGATAAATAATACTAGAAACGGTGACCAAACCTTCAGATCAGCTGATCTTTTCCTTTTAAGAAAGTCTGCAGTCCTTCGTGGGGGACATGAACACTGTTATTTCTGAGATAGTCTCTGTAAGATGTTGCTTTGCAGCTCAGGACTGGAAATGTCTCTGAAGAAATTCCTCTCCGTACCTGCTGTTGCAGAAAATATAGCTCATGCAGTGCTGACAGTCTTTAAAGTATCTTGACAGAGCTGTGTGGGGGAAATGTGACAGATTGGGGCCTACAGAAAAACAGGTATTAATATACAGATTTCTGTGCTGCCGGTGTTGCTCCCAACAGGATATTTAATTGGGATAGTGGGGTTGTATGAGTATATTTTCATAGTCAGTGTATTAGCAACAGTACATGGTGGTCCATCATATTATTTCCTAGTGCTCCAGTGTCAAGAGACTTTAAAGATTGTCAGCACTGCATGAGCTATAGTATATTGTCTGAAACAGCAGGTAAGGAGAATACGTTTTTTATGTGGATTGCATTGTAATGTTATCATTGTCAAAGTTATATTCACTGATTACTAAAGAGGATTGATCGCTGCCTTTGTTTTTCACTTAAACAGTGTCAGTAATGTTGTGTCCTAAAACACTGTGAGAGCAAACGTTTGCAGTCAAACAATGCCATCTGGTGGTCCAATTACATGAAATGACTAATTGACCAAATGTGCTTATTGCAATGATACTCTAAAACATATAATTAACAACTCAAACACACACAGACCTACAGGCAAAACAAGTGTAAGAACAAACATAAATTAGTTAGAGTTCAGTTATTTCAAATTACTTCTTTTTTTCCAGTGTTTAAGTCAAATTGATTAATGCCTTTTTAATTTATAATCATAAATTACTTTTTTTCTTCAGGTGCTACATCCAAGTCTTAACATACAAAATAATGACAACAAAATCATTATATTCCCTGTAAATCATTCTGCATAAATCATGATGTAATGCTTTATTTTTATTTAAAAACAGAATAATAAAATTAATTATTGTGTTCATTGTTGTAAAGGACATTTACATTTTACTTTTAGTTTTTACTCTGCCTATCATTATCCATTTCACAAGTCATGCGTCCTGCTTTTACATTCGCATTTACATTTCACTTTTATGATTTGAAAGTGTGAAAATGTATAATTATTCTCAATATTTTCTTGCGACATAACCCCAGTTTCTACCAAATAATAAATAAATTAGATATGACAGAAGTTCTCTTTTGTTTTTGAGCTGAGAAACCCCTCCAAGATAGAGTAATTTGATGTAGAGCATTTTCACACTTCTATAGTGTTATATGAAAGAACAACACAAAGGAAATTTATTAAAAACATATAAGACATGTACTTAAAAATATTTACACCATATTGATGCAGAATACTCATAAAACCTTGCTAATGACATCAGTTCAAGCTGCTATACACACTTTACCTGAACAAAATATAAAAGAAAAATCAAGAGAAAAAGGTTAATTTAATGTGCATTTCAATACATACATAGACAAATCAAGAAAAATCTAAAGTGTTTCCCCTCTTTGCACATATAAAACATGGTTACTGATTATTTTAAATAATATCCAATTAGTTAGATCAGAATATAGTCTATGAACTATAAGGATCTAAAAATTTTAATATTCTTGAACTACGAAGCCTTTTATGTCATGATAATTTAAATGAATGAATCCTAATGTAGACCCATAGACCTTGGGGATCCAAGAAGGGTCGTTAAGAATCACTTAAGTACACCTAACAAATATGCAATAAACGAAAGCTAATGCTATTTACATAAATTACAAATGCAAGCTAACATGAATGACTGACACATTACTCAGACTTAATGTGGGCTTTCTGACAAATATAATAAAGACATGAACATTAGTTAAATACACTGTGAGCACAATTGTTGGTCACTGCGTGAGTGTGTGGCTTATTAACTTTAATAAAGCTGTGACAGCTAAGATCAGTGATGGTATGATTGATTAGCACGGTTGAATGTCAGCCTATGAGTTTTTCACGGTATAATAACCATCTCAGAAAATATTGTGATTTCACACATATTATTTAGTTATAATGACTCTTAAAGGAATAAAGAAGATACCTTTTTTTTTTTGAAGAAACAAATGCTTTTTATATTTTAAACCTGAAAATATTTTCAGTGGAAGTATGCGGAAAAACATATAGTAGATACGCAAATGTACAAGGTATAATAACTGTAAATGATCATACCGTGGTAAACCGTCGTACCGGTATATTGGCTGTTTTTTTTGTTGTTTAATTGTTTATATAGTTGAATAGGCTACTGTAGGCTATTATTTATTTCTGCAATAACTAAGAAATTCATTATAGTAATTATATTTGGGTAGGCAGCATATTTTTATTCAGCATATTTAAATGCTTTATTATGATAATTATTATAATTAACATTTAAGTCTATTCCTTGTTAATGTGATATACAAATATACATATCGTCACACTGTTAAAATAATCGGCTAAGTCATTTTTTGTCAAAATAGTTTTTTTGCCTAAATCATCTCATGACGCCGGCCACCTATGGTAAAATCGCCTACATCCTCAGTTGATCAGATCATGTGATTTTACCCCTTTAAGATCATCACTTTTTTGACAATTTGCCACATTCATAGGCATCAGATAAGAACCCAGCAAAGAAGAGCTAGAGGGAGATTGTTTAGTTATCAGTTTAGTTTATCAGTGTTTTATTGTTGACACTAATATTGGTAACACTTTACTCTAAGGTGTCTACAGAAGAGTGACATGAACGTGTCATAAACATGACATGGGATGTGTCATGAACATTAATGACACTTTGAAGTAACATTAATGCTCATGATACTTGTCATGTCATGTTACTGACAGGCTTGTGTGACTCTTATGTAGACACCTTCAAAATAAGGTGTAATTTATTTCTCTTAAGTTACATAATTTACACACAGTGTTATTACTATGCCAATAGCCATCCTTTTTTACATCCTTTTTGAGTGAAATGATCAATAAATGTTATATGTTACACTTTTGGTGAAGTTTTTTGTGTTTCCTGCAAAACTTGAAAAAATGAGTTAGGCGATTATTTTAACAGGGTGACGAATTAACATTTAAGTCTATTCCTTGTCAATGTGACATACAAATATACATATATACATATAGCTCTGGCCTTTATGTTACTGTGGCAGTTGGGACTATGGCCGCAAAATGTACATTATCTTAATTGGTTACTATTATCAGCCGTGCATCGATCAAATCTCCGCTTGACCGATCCCGAACCCCAACAGAAAGGGTTGTCAAGTCGTTTGATACGAAGGTCCTGATTGGTCGCTGCAGGAAGGCATCATAAAACGCCAAACGTGATTGGTCGAACGGGCTCTCTGCTCTTTTTTTCTCGCGATTGTTTCCCGTGTGGGTTAATGGCTCCTCCTGCTGCTGACTGAGACGGAGCTGGCACCGAGCAGCGATACGGGGGGAGCTGTAGCACCACGGAGGAGGAAAAAAAAGCGATTACACCCCAAATACCAGCGGGTTTTTGATCGCAATTGTTCGGGTGTATCTGGGAAAAAAGGCTGCGCGGGTGGTAGTTGGGTCGAGGGATACATTTAGAGGAAAGCAGTGTATTTTACCACCAACCAACTCCCCAGATGAACTCCGTCAGAGCCTCCAACAGGAGACCCAGGCGAGTGTCGAGGCCGCGCCCGGTGCAGCCCGAACGGAACAACGGGGATAGAGGTAAGCTAGGCCCCGGCCAGCTCATAATATAAGACCAAGCCGTGTCAGCCGGTAACTCTCCACCTAACCCTCGTTATTTTCCTACTGCCCCATTCGCCACTCTCAAAGACGGCGGGTTCAGCAGGAAAACCCGAGGCTTCTTGCTCTGTCGCTTAGGCCAGGCCGCGCTTTGTTTGGCTTGAGTGATCGGGGCGAGCTAACGCCGCTAGCTAGCTCACCAGGTTATGTGCAGGTTGGGGGTTGTCTTCGCCTAACCTAATGCGTATGTAGCTGAAGGGGCAACATTTAAAGCGCATATTCAGGTAACCTCAGCTGGAAGCAAAGGGGGTCGACTCCACAAGCACTAGCCACAATCTGCGTGTCTTCGCATTCCCAGCTGTCACTAACCACTCCGAGGGTGTAAATCTGCGGCGTCTTTGACTGCCATTTTTGGGGTGTAACGTTAACAAAAACATTAGCAGCGAATGGGGGCAATGCTAGCTAGCTTGCCCCCAGCTTTTCAAGAGGGCCACACAAGATCAGCTGTGATAGATGATACGCTGTGGTTTTGGATGAATTCGCTTGAGTCTATTTTCTGTCCTCTGAGCTGTTGTTTTAAGCTAACGCAGCCAGCAGATTTAACCCACATCCCCTTCCTTGTTCTCGGAGCCTGCTAGCCGTGGCTCGATTTGTTTACACCGCGGATTTGCCAGCTACGCAGTTCAGTTTTTAGCCATTAGCTGCACGTCTGATCGACTTCATCTGCGGCCCATAATTTGACAGCACCACAAAAGATGAGTCCGATTCTGCACATATAGGACCAAGGCAAATGCACGCCGCCGGATATCAGTTGTGAATGACTAGACATGAAAGACTGGTAATGTGGCTGCAGGGGGTGCATCTGCCATTATCAATCACTAACCTTTGTCTGCCTTACCAACTATTACACTGTCTGTTAGCCTGCGCAGTGTGCATACAGCACATGAACTGAATGCACACCATTGTGTCATTAATATTGAGGAGAATTGGTGTCAGGGCTTTAAATGTTTGCTGCAATTATTAGGGTCATTTTTGTTGTGAATTATAGCAAAAGAGAGGTGGTTGTGCTCCCTGGGTATATACTGAGTGTTTTCTTTTTAATTGCATGGCCTTGCTTTATACTGCAGCTTTGTGTGCTGTGAAGTGCCTCTTGAGAAAGTGGTGTATGTATAGGAAATGTTGTTCTTTTTGTCCAGATGAGGAGGCTCCTGCAGCAGCTGCAGCAGAGATGGCTATTGAGGAGTCCGGTCCAGGAGCTCAGAACAGTCCCTACCAGCTTCGGCGCAAGACCCTGCTTCCCAAGAGAACCGCTGCTGCCTCTGCCACCGCCTCTGCCTGCCCCAGCAAGGGCCCAATGGAGGTTAGACTGAAACACTTAAAGTGCTTTTTATTTGTGTGCATTGACTGCAGTGTTAATTTCTACAGACTTTAGAGCGAATTGCTGATTGATTGGGCCCTCCTTTGAAAGAACAATGATTTTGTGACAGAGCAGTACATTTTCCAGTTGATTACTTAGTGCTTGAATCTTGGCACAAGGTTGATATCCTTTCCCCCTCTTTTACAGGGAGCTTCCACTTCATCAACAGAGGCCTTTGGCCATCGAGCCAAGCGGGCACGAGTGTCCGGTAAGAGCCACGACCTGCCAGGTGTGTGTTAATCTCCGCAGCTGGGGAAAGGAGAGTGTTAGCTTTTTTTTTTCTGAATCTTTATTGATTTTTTTTTTCTATGTGTGCTGGTAAATCCTGATACTCTGCAATCCATTAAATAGCATGACTCCGTAGTTTAATGTGCTTGGAGTGAACATATATTTTCCTTATGCTTACATTATGAGCGTCTGTGTGTATTTGTGTGTTTTTTAGCAGCCCCAGCAGAGCAATATCTGCAGCAGAAGCTTCCAGATGAGGTTGTTTTGAAGATCTTCTCCTATTTACTGGAACAGGATCTCTGTCAGGCAGCTTGTGTCTGCAAGAGATTCAGCCAGCTAGCCAACGATCCCATCCTATGGTCAGTGCTGCTAATAATAATGGAAACTCGTATCTTATTAACACCCAGACGACTGAAATTTGTTTTATGTGGTATTTGATCATCTAGGAAGCGTCTGTACATGGAGGTGTTTGAGTACACGCGTCCCATGATGCATCCTGAACCGGGCAGGTTCTACCAGGTCAGTCCCGAGGAGCATGAACACCCAAACCCCTGGAAGGAGAGCTTTCAACAGCTGGTAAGTCTGCCCTCGTGGTTTTCTGTGTTATTTTATCATGAAGAAAGAAGTGCTCCCTGAAGAACATCAATATCTATGCACAGACTTGGTTTATTTTATTGTCTCCTTACATGTTTTCACTCTGTACATTAAAAATAAGCAATGTGCTCTTCTGAAAAGTCATATATGGCCTTGAGATAAAATCCATTCCACTCTCCAGTGTAATAATATCTGACCTGGGGAAAAGAGTGCCTGCAAAGTTAAAACATTTCATACACATGCATTAGAATGTGAATCAATGTCTGTATATTTACCTTTTGAAATGTCTTAATATGTGCAGGGAGAAATGGAAGCATAGCTATCAGTATGTAACAGGGTAAGCACTGGGGAAAATGCATTTGATTAAACAACTGAATGCAGTTAAATAAAAATCAACAGTCAAATCAACTTGACTTAACAGGGCTTTTTATAACTGCTTGTGTTCAACCGCATTTCATTATTTTCTGGAAACGGCAACAAGATACTCAGAATGCTTCAAGCTGTTCCTCATTTGTCTTATCTAGGGGAGATTTTGCTCAATGTTTTATGATCAGTAGCTGTAAAAGTGCTCCTTTTTCACAAGTCCAGTCTCACTGTGAATGCTTTCACTTAATTCACAGACAGATCAGTGTAATATGTGTATATGTGTAATTTGTGATCTAATTATGCCAATCTATGGGCTTTCCCCACACTTATGATCGTCCTTGTGCTAATGGGAGACAAACATATTTCCTTTTTAATTATCATGTAAAAGAAAAAATCTAAGTGAAAGTTAAGCATTGGCCATAATCATACAGATTTAAAAAAAAAAAAGTTTTTACAATAATCACTTGACTCTTCAGGTTTTGCTGGAGTCCTATGTCTTTACTGATTGTGTTTTATATTCTGATGATTAGAAAAATTAAGGAGTGTTTTGCTGTTGCATCTATTGTAAACACTCTGAACTCTGCCTTTGCGTACACGGTTGTTCTGTGGGTGCTAATGACCCCTAAATTGGGGGGCTGCAAAATTTTTTACTGGTCAGAAACCAGAATAAAAATATATTTTAGTTTTACAATAGTAGTTACATTCTTGTTTTGCTTTTTAAAGACCTCTCCCCCTTTTCTCTAGTGACTTGTTAATAATTTTAACCTCTTCCTGTAAATAAAAACAACCAAAAAACAAACCTGTGGTTGAAGTTTTCACAACCAGTAATTACACAACAAGGGGTCAGAAGTAAACATTCCTTTTGTTATGAAGGGTCACAATGAACCACAGATGTACACAGACTGTGTCACTTTTATGGTACCCTTTTTGTGCAGCACAATGAATATACATTGTGTTTTCTATTTAAAACATTGCTGCATTTACAGGAACTGTTTTTAGTCAAACCTTTTTGCTTTACTATTAGTAGCCCAGTGAAGTGTCAACTGTTGTATAGTTACCATGTTAATCCTCTCAATCAACAGAATGTAATGTTTTTTTACAGGATCATATTAGGGCTATCTTTTAAGCATATGTTTTTAAAAAATGAAACATCACTATTGTATATATTTTTCCTCACACAAGATGCATTCAAGGACCATCAGACCTTTGGAAATCGGATAATGCTTTCTGTTTTTACAGTTTCTGGCTATGATACATTGTTGTTTGGTGTGATCACCATAAACCTGACTTTGGTGTTTTCTGTGTTGCAGTACAAAGGTGCTCATGTAAAACCAGGCTTTGCTGAGCATTTCTACAGTAACCCTGGTAGATACAAAGGCAGAGAGAATATGCTGGTAAGTCTTAGCTAAAAAAAGAAATCCTTCAAGATTTTATTTCGTTGGCTATAGCACTGACGTTTACGCAAACGACGGCTAATGTAAACACATGCTTGCTCTTGTAGGCATGTATATTCTGCTTGAAAGTGTTTGCACCTTCCTCCTGCAGTATTATGACACCATTGAGGATGCGCTGGGTGGAGTACAAGAGGCCCACTTTGACGGTCTAATCTTCGTCCACTCTGGCATCTATACAGATGAGTGGATTTATATAGAGTCCCCCATCACCATGATTGGTGCAGGTAAGCATGTTTCTTTCACTTGAAAGTACTTAAGACTTTACCTTGATGCTTGTGCCGCATGCAATCAATATCCCTCTCAAGTTGGGATACACTCTCAGCTGTGTTTTCGTCCATATGTATGAGGGTGTTAATGAGTGTTCTCCGCTTTCCCCTCAGCTCCCGGTAAAGTAGCAGACAAGGTTGTGATAGAGAATACTAGAGACTCAACGTTTGTCTTCATGGAGGGCTCCGAGGACGCCTATGTGGGATACATGACCATCAAGGTAAGCAGAGATCACACCATTCCCCTGATTTTAACTTGCTATATTTTTACAGCAGAGAAGTCCAGCTTTGTCTCTGATGTATTATTTATTCATAGCTGCAGGAGAACATTGTTATTTCCCAAATGGAGACTCCTGGGTTTCTGTAAGCAAGAACCACAAATGAGAAAAACAAATTGTGAGGTCAACTAGAGAGCTTTTGGGGATTGAAAATTGACACTCGGACCAACCAAAAAATATGTTTTGCTTTTCAGATGTTAAAAAATATTGGCTAAGAATAATTATAAAAATGAAACTGAACTGTAGAAAAAGGACAGTTTTGCCCACAAATAACCAAGCCAACATTTATCAAGTGCATAATTAATAAAAGGCAAATATAAGCTGATATCGGTGGCTGGTATGTCGGTGCATCCCTATTAATGGCCCTATAATGTCTCTTTGCTGCTGCATTGTTTTTTGTCTCAGATGGGTTTGTTGTTAATCAACCAATATTTATTTTCAAATGCAAGCTAGAAGGTTTTATAATAAACACATTAAAGAGCATAGGAAGTAGACTTAATCAGACTATTTATTTTTTATTATTTTTTTATATTTTGATGTGTGCAATCTCTAATTTTTCACATCTATATTGGTTGTCTGGGAACTTTTGTATGCAGAGTTAAAGCAGCTATAACACACTTAACAATTTTTTTTTCGAGATTATGAAGTTTTCCTGTTGCAAAGAAATCACTCTTTAGAGGGGTACAAGCCCATTATATCATAATCATATGTCAAGCATGGCACTATTATTGGGTCTAATAATGTCCATTAGCCTAATAAGGTCAAGTTATTTTGATTTGATAACGATAATGTTCACATTTTGGATCTCATGGGATCTGTTAATATTATTTCCAAGAGGTTCATCATTTGCTCGCTTACTTATTACTAATTCCACTTGTATATGTTTACTGATGTTACCAAATTTGCAACGATTACAACATAAGTTGAGTTAACTTTAGTGTTTGCCCCTGATTGTTCTGTTTTTTATGCTGTGATTGGTATTAGCAAGGCTGATATTGTTGTAATATAACAGTTTGCTTTGGGAACAGTGTAGATATTTAGCTAAACTTTACCTTTTATTTCTTATGATAGTAGTTAAACTTAAAGCTGCAGTCATAGAATGATGTCGCAAATGCAAAGCTCAATGAAAACGTCAGAAGCTGAGCTCAAATAACCTGGAGACAGTTTTCCTTTAATTGTGGTTGTGAAATCAATGCATTAGCGCTATATCTAAAGGGTCTGTCTTTGAATTGATCAAACAGTAGTACAGTTTGCAATAGCTGCAAAGTGCAAAAAAACACACTTTTCTTTGTCACCCCTGATGAGTGTTTCAACTCGTCTTTATGTGACATACAGTTGCTTAGTCTGTTTCTGGTGGTGTAAGGCATCACTGTTTCCTGGTTCTGTATCTTGTTATCAGCTACCAGTATTCTTGGCGCTGTTGCCTCCAGTAGGGAGAATCCAGTGTGGATGTGGTGGGTGGAAAGGCGCTTGATGTGTTGTCAGTAACGGCAGCCACTGTCTGACCTCTGCTGCTCTTCTCTGCTCAGTTTAATCCTGATGATAAGTCAGCGCAGCACCATAACGCCCACCACTGTCTGGAGATCACAGTCAACTGCAGCCCCAACATCGACCACTGCATCATCCGCTCCACGTGCACAGGTAACACACACACTGACCCTGTGTTATTGTGAGAGGATACACTGATATAAACACACTGAAGCTTTAGAATATTAAACAAACAAATGACAGATGCTGCCATTTCCTACAGGGGTCTTGCATTATTTTATATAGCATTTTACAGATGCTTGTGTGTAGAGCAAAGGTTTTTCTGTCGGTGTCCCTAATTTTCACAAAATCGATGTGTTCATTATGTCCTAGGATGGAGAGACTAAATTTGTTATTTGGGTCTTGGACTGAAAACCAAAAAACCCCGGAGCAGTGTAGTTTTTTTTTGGCCACTACTTGGTTATATTCTCATGAAAAGTTTTTTGTTCTTTGTTTGAAGCAAATCTGGTTTGGTTATACCATGAAATACTGGCTCAGATTTTTCCACTTGTGCATTGACTCTTGGTTGCCATCAGCTTGAGTCATATGACTGTCTTGTATTAATCTTCTTCATTTAGTATCACAAATTATAGAGTTTCATGGCCTTTTTGTTGATAAGTTGTGTTGGCAGTACTTGGATGCCAGTATTACTTTTAGTATTTAAGTATTGTAGTTCTTCAGCAGGTACATGCATATTATTTGGTAATGTGAAAATGGGGCATTTAACAAGTCAAACATGTCTGATTTACTGTATGAACATGTGTAAGTCAGTCAGAAAAGATTTATTAGGCAATGAAGTGCGACAATGATTTAAATCTTTTATTTACTCCAGTGTGTTAAAAAAGAGACACCAAGGGTCCTGACCAGAGTCTGTATGTGACAAGTTTTAGATTAAGATTAATTACTTTATTAGTCCCACAATGGGGAAATTCAACCTCTGCATTTAACCCATCCTTTTTTACACACAAGTGAACACACCATGCAAGGAGCAGTGGGAAGCGCATTACTGCGCCGGGCATCTGAATGTCATATACGCAGTATAAGTTTAAGGATTTGCTTCTCTGTTTACATCATGTTATTTTGACTCTGATAATGGAGGTAATCCGAGCTGCTTGAATGGGGCAGAAATTACAATCTTATTATTATTATTATTATTATTATTATTGTTGTTGTTTTGGTACATGTTGAGATCACAATTACAACCCTGATTCCTGATCTTGTGAAAAACATTATAAAAACACAATACATTAAATTATTTTTATGTTCTTTGCAGTTTCTTCAATTGAATTCAGTAATTGGACAATATATTGAATTCTCAAACTCAGAAACTTTTGTTATTTAAAGAAAATATATACACTACATCTGAATTTTTCTTCAAGGTTGTATTAAACAGTTACTCATTGACTTAAAACATTTTTAAACCTCTTCTCTTGAACTTTTAATATACATATTTAAAATAAGTAAATATAAATACATTTACACAGGTAATATAAAAAATATTAATAATAAAAATTTGGTATGATTTATATGGTACTTTTCAAATTACTCAAATGCTTAAAAATAAATTAATCAGATGATCAATGAATGTGTGTGTTGCAGTGGAAGAAGTCAAGAGGGGTTTAATTTTTTTGTGTTTTGCTCCTTTATTGTTTGGTCCTACACCTCATTTGCAATTGAATTTCATATTTTCCTCAAACATTTGTAACGCTTTTATATTTCTTGTTGACCAAAAAAATCTCTTTCCCTCATCTTTTATACATTTATAAAACATGACAAAACGAGCCGACTGGGACACAGCAGCCGTTTTATCGCAATTGTCTCATTCTCATTGTTTTTGGAAGGCAATTTGTCATTGAATGTTTGTTTATTTTCTGTGTTTAGTGGGTTCAGCTGTGTGTGTGAGCGGCCAGGGAGCATGTCCAACCATCAAACACTGCAACATCAGTGACTGTGAGAACGTAGGACTGTACATCACAGATCACGCACAGGTAAAAATACCTTTTCCTCCTCAATAATAACACTTTCCATAAACAAAGATGTTGACATCTGTCTCTTTTCGTTTGTTTTCAGGGCATTTATGAGGACAATGAAATCAGCAACAATGCGCTAGCAGGAATTTGGGTGAAAAACCACGGAAACCCCATCATTAGACGTAACCACATCCACCACGGACGAGATGTTGGCGTGTTCACCTTTGATCACGGCATGGTAAATACACACCAAATATGTAATGTCTTACAGTTTTATGTAATCCATTTAGCCCAGATGCATCATTTGTGTTTATATACCTTTTAGACCAGGAGAGGTGTCTTTTTTTTTTTTTAAGACAAATAACCGATGAAATGCAGCAGAATTCGCTGAAATACACATGTGGAAAATAAAAACAAAGAAAATTGAAAGAAAATAAAGTGCAACAGTGATGAGATCGTCCAAAACACGCCTGTGCACGGGGTGAGGGGGTCTACATAGATACAGATTTTAGTCATATTAACAATAAATCTGCAGTTACCCAGACTATAATGAGCCTACAGACCTGCTAGGGTGAAGACGTACATTAACTGCATAAACTAAACAAACTGTGATATAGTGATTGTCAACTACTGACAGTTTGTTTTTTTGTTGTTTGTTGATGTTTTAAAAAAAATGTTAATGCACTTTATAGCAAAGGCAATGCTTTACACCTAAAGCCGAGGGTTTAAGCTTTCAGATAGCTTGTGTTTCATATTTCTATGTGCTACAGTGGCTGAGAAATTTGATCATTCTTAATTTAAAAAAAAATGTTTATAGATTTTTAAAAAAGGCTTTTAGGGGAAAGGGAATTTCTCTACAGTTAAAGCCAAAATTCTAAGCTTTCAGGTCGTTTTTTTTCTTCATATTTTTATCCGCTACAGAGGCTAACAAATGTATTATCCAGGAAATGTTGACATTCAGTGCAGTTTGTCATAAAACCCTCAGGTTGTGGGAGGTTGGTTTGAAATGATGCTTAGGTTTTAAAGGGTGTTTTTCTAGGCCGACTTAGGTCTTAATGGGTGAAAGAAACATCACATACCATCTAATCGGCTCCTTTTCTGTGTTTCAGGGTTACTTTGAGAACTGTAACATCCATAGAAACCGCATAGCAGGCTTTGAGGTCAAGGCCTACGCCAACCCCACCGTGGTTCGCTGTGAGATCCATCACGGCCAAACAGGAGGCATCTACGTCCACGAGAAAGGCCGGGGACAGTTTATAGAGAACAAAATCTATGCCAATAACTTTGCTGGAGTGTGGATCACGTCCAACAGCGACCCGACGATACGGTGAGGACATGCAGCATTTGTAGTATTATTTCAATAGAGGAAGCAAAATATGTTAGCATCCACATAGTAGGGATGGGCAGTGATTTTATGCTAATATACAGTCAAAATTGAATAGTTCATGCAATAATGTTTTTTCTTTTAAACAAGCTGTTGTTTTTCCTTTAACTGGCACTTGGAAATAATGCAAAAACACCAAATGTCACCCCCATTATATGCTGCAAATCATACACACATACACAAATCGATAATTATGCATGCACAGCCACTTGAGAGCGAGGCATCCAGCAGCAAGTGGGGCGAACACTTTGTCCCCCAAAGAAGTAAGTTTGATCGACGTGCAGAGCCTCATCTCTAAAATGATGGCAAAAGCCATGCTATACTTGTCTTTAGCTTTGTTAAGGGGGGTGGTTTTTCAAAGTATAATGGCATTTCTTCAGCTGGACTATAACGTCCGATCAAGAAAAACTGTCCCTGCACGACCGGAGAAGCTTAATGACGTTAATGCATGTGAGCTGCACAGTTGTTTGACAAGTGTAGAAAAAGTCTCTCTGCCACAAACTTCTAATAATTGTCAAATAGTTTTCAGCATTTTTTTTTTTTTTAAATGCCCATCCCTTCCCCAAAAAGCTGATGTTTGTACAGTGTTGTTGACGTCTCCACGTGAATGTTTATACCAAGTTAGTGACTGGGTTTTTCCTTTTTTTTTATATCCAGGGGAAACGCTATATTCAATGGTAACCAAGGAGGGGTGTACATATTTGGCGACGGACGGGGTTTGATAGAGAGTAATGATATCTATGGTAACGCCTTGGCGGGAATCCAGATCCGAACCAACAGCTGCCCCATTGTACGGCACAACAAGATCCACGATGGACAGCACGGGGGCATCTATGTGGTGAGTGCACTCTTCAGTTTTCCAGCAAAGATCTGTTTTTTATGAGAGTGTAAGAAGTATTTGACAGTTGTTCCTGCTTTGTGTCCCAGCACGAGAAAGGCCAGGGGGTGATCGAGGAGAACGAGGTTTACAGCAACACGCTGGCTGGAGTCTGGGTGACCACGGGCAGCACTCCTGTCCTCCGCAAGAACCGAATCCACAGTGGCAAACAGGTAAATAAACATGGTCAAACACTGCCCACAGAAAACCTTCATAAAGCCTTGAGAAATCTGAAATTCCTCAATTATTTTTTACATGTAGGTGTGAAAAGCAGCTGCAGTGCAGTAAAACTATTTATCATTAATTAGTTAATTAACATGCAAATATATATACTCAAAATAATATCACCTATTAAAAACAAATGTAGGCATTTATTAAATGTGACATAAATTGATATTTCTGTATTTATTTGCTTTGTTATTTATTTACCTTTGTATTAATTCCTCCTATTTACTTTCCTACTTATTAACCTTTTTTTCTTTTTTTTTTACTTTGCATTTCACTTATTAGTTTCCCCAAATAAGAAAAAAAATATTAAATACATTCAAAAAATAATTATTTAAATAAATTATTGAGAAAATTCACCAGGTAAGTAAATAATCAGGGGAATTAATTCAAAGGTATTGAATTGAACAAAGAAATAGTATAGTAGGCCATCAAAAAAGAAGGAGTAAATGTATAGCATTTATTTATCTTAATAATATAATAATAATAATACAATAATTAATATTGTGATCGTCTGTCTTTAGGTTGGTGTGTATTTCTACGATAACGGGCACGGTGTGTTGGAAGATAATGACATCTACAATCACATGTACTCTGGTGTACAAATAAGGTAACGATTGCCTCTTCTTAGCCATGAACATTAAGCGTATGAGACCCTTTTCAAAAACAGATGATTCTACGTTAAAGCTTTGCCATGTTATTGATTTTTCTAGCTATCTTGTTGCACGCTCTTGTGAGTTATTCTAATAACCGTTGTTGAATCTTGCCAGGACGGGGAGCAACCCAAAGATCCGGCGCAACAAGATCTGGGGAGGCCAGAACGGAGGGATTTTAGTCTACAACTCAGGTCTGGGCTTCATCGAGGACAATGAGATCTTTGACAACGCCATGGCCGGGGTGTGGATCAAGACGGACAGCAACCCCACGCTGAGACGAAACAAGATCCACGATGGCAGGGATGGAGGCATCTGCATCTTCAACGGGGGCAGAGGTACTTTTACTGTAATCTGTGGCCAGATAATTTAGGAAACGGCTTCTGAAATATGTCAGAAACTCAACAGTACAATCTCCTGTTTATCTGTAGTTTGAAGCATGAGATCTTGTTCTCTGCAGGTCTGCTGGAAGAGAACGACATCTTCAGGAACGCTCAGGCCGGCGTGCTGATCAGCACCAACAGCCACCCGATACTCCGCAAGAACCGCATTTTTGACGGCTTCGCTGCAGGTTAGCTCCCTTTTTTTCTTTTCTTTTTTACACAAAAGATCTACTCTAGAGATGCACAACATGTTAGATTTAGTGGGATGCACTGCAATTCTTTTTCCGTTGGACTTTATTCTTTACACAAAAGCTTGAACCTGGAGTTTTTATTTTTATTGATGCTTTGAGTTAAATAGTTAACAATAAATGTTATTTTGGGTTAAATCGTCGGTTTTATAATAATAATCAAATTTTCCGTTAAAGAAAAGAAAATAGTATCTTAGATACGGAAATAATTACCTATAGAATCAGAAATCAAATACAAGAATATTTAAGACTATGGAATAAATGTACTAAATGTGACAATCCCAATTAAATAATATCACAGTATGCAGCCCTGAGATGTTTTTTTTTAAAGTTCATATTATTGATGTGAATATAAATATATGTAGGTATGAGATAGCACTGACGATGTAAGTGTAAACATGTATCTACTAATCTACCCCATTTCTCCTTTCTTTCTTTTATTCATCATTTATTTTATTTTCCCCTTTTTTTCTTCTTTGTCCAGCTTTGTTTTATTTACTTGTGTACCTTTTATTGTTAACTCTTAGTTTGCAATAACTATAAAACATATACATTTTGCAGGAATGCTACAAGTAAAAAGAATATGTAAACAAATCTAAATTTCTATACAATCCTGCAATAAACTTAAAAAAAAAAAAAAGGAAAACTGTAATCGGTGCATCTCTAATGAGCTCCATAAAAGCAGACATAAAGCCTCAGTGTAATCTCTCCTAATGGCACTGATGATGACTTTTCTCCTCCAGGTATTGAAATCACCAACCACGCCACAGCCACGCTGGAGGGCAACCAGATCTTCAACAATCGCTTCGGCGGCCTGTTTCTGGCCTCGGGAGTCAACGTCACCATGAAAGGTAAACAGCTGCTTCTGAGGGCTTTTAAAGCTTCTTTTTTTTTTTTTTTTTTTGCTGATTCTGCTTTCTCTTATCACGTTTTCTGTCATTACTCTACGTCAGATAATAAGATCCTGAATAACCAGGATGCCATTGAGAAGGCGGTAAGCAGAGGACAGTGCCTCTACAAGATCTCCAGCTACACCAGTTACCCCATGCACGACTTCTACAGGTAAACTGCATCAGATATGATGTTTTGGATAATATTAATTAATGCTTGAACCACCAACACAAAGTTAATCTCTTCCCATTTTAGTGGCCCATTAACTATTATATACATATTTTAAAAATAAAAAAGCCAAATTATGCAGTTTCAGTTTCCTGTTTGAGGATTTTTTTTAATGTAACTGTTAAATATCTTTTATATACGTTTCGTTTTGTTTAGACTTTAACTTTTAGATGTCACCGTAGGCTTTAAGATATTGTGATATATATATTTTATATAACTTTGACATTTTGTAGACCAAACAATAAATCACGATTATAATCTGCAGATTCATCGTTACTTAGTGGCAGCCTTACATTTAACAGTTGACTTGAGAAATGATTATTATTTGAGTAATAATTGTTAAAATGCATAAAATAAAAGGTGAGTAATTGTCTGCTATTTGACCGTTTTGTCTTCTTATCTTCCAACATTGAGTTACTTAAATGAACCTGCTTTTTGTCTCTCCAGATGTCACACCTGTAACACGACAGATAGAAACGCCATCTGTGTAAACTGCATCAAAAAATGCCACCAAGGGCACGATGTAGAGTTTATACGGCACGATCGGTGAGACATTTTCTGCTCCTTGATTTTTCATGAAAAAAATTAAAATCTTATTTTTAAATCTGCAAAATGCAGTTTAACCCTTTTTTTGTACCTGAAAGGTAGTTTACAACACACACTGCCACATATCTGTACATTAATACTACAATACAGTATGTGCTAATACTGACTTCTAGAGTATTTCTACCAATGTCTGCATCATACATATTGTATCCATATTCTTATCATACCTTCAGCTGTTACTCTGAGCAAAAGGTGTATTTTTTATACCTTCCTGCATGTTTACTATGTTCTACTGATAAGACTACTACATCTTGGCGTATACATCTCAACAGTGATGCAATGTAGCTAAGTAAATTTACTCAAGTACTGTACTAAAGTAAACTACAAGTACCTCAAAATTGTACTTGAGTATATCCATTTTATTTAAATTTATACTTCTACTTCACTACATTTAGCTGACAGCTTTAGTTACTTTTCAGGTTGAGATTTACCATAAACATGAAACATTTAAAGTGATCTTTAATTCAACCACATAATAAGTAATCAAGTAGTTACAATCAGCCCTACCTTATTAAATGCTACTTACGTAAATGCATCAATACAAATTGTACAATAGTATAGTATTTAGAATGAATAAAACAATCTGAGTGGGTCCATTCTGCATAACGAGTACTTTTGATACTTTAAGCACATTTTGATGCTGAAGCTTGCTTGCACTTTTACTTAAGTAAAAGTACTAATACCACATTGTGAAATTACTCCACTACAAGTAAGAGTGCTGCATGCAAAACTTAAGTAAGAGATCTGAATATTTCACATACCACTATAATTTTTTACATTTTGTACCTGTATAATGACAAAGTGTTTCTGCTTAGTAATCACAGATAATGTGTTCCCCTTTTAGGTTTTTCTGTGACTGCGGAGCAGGGACGTTGTCCAACCCATGCACGCTGGCCGGAGAGCCCACACACGACACAGACACTCTGTATGACTCGGCGCCGCCCATCGAGTCCAACACGCTGCAACATAACTGAAGGCATCCGGTCCAGTTACACTCTATCACATAAGCATATAAAAACACATTACATTGCACACAGCCATGCACGCACACACTTGCACACACACACGCACACAGATACATAACACACATCCACTTGCAGCCATAAAGGACCCAGAGAGACTCTGTGATTGCGGCGCTCTCGGATGGGATCGAGGTGACAGAGGCTGCGGAGGAAGCAGCTTCCTGCCCGCTGCGGTCAGACGCGCTGCAGTGGAGGCAGGCTCCACTAGAGGGAGCAGTGGAGCTGAGGGTAGACTGACAGAACGGCCACAAGAGATTCCTCACTCGAGTATTTCTTATTGCAGTCTGTAGACAAAGAAGATGAGAAGGGCTACGCAGAGGGGCTGTTGATGCAGCGTGTGAAGATCCTCCCGGTGTTCAATCCTCAGCTCCCAGCCCACTTCTTCTTCTTCTTCCTCACTAGAACTGTTGTCAAAGAGACTTCCTGCTTCCTCGCAGCTGCCATCCCCATTGGCTGCCCAGGCATGGGCGGATGTTGCTCTGTTGTGTGTGGATAAAGAGCAAGATTGTGTGTGTGTGATGGAGCACTTGGGCTTTTTTAAAAAAAGAAAAAAAATATGTTCTGATCAGTGGATTTTATTTCAATGCTTTCTCATGTAGTTTTGTATTTTCAAGCAAAAAGCTGACTGTATTTGAATGTCTTTTATTTTATTATATATTATTATAATTATTATTTTTCTTTGGTTAGCATCCCTCCTCCCTCCCCCCCGACTCCCAAGGCAACGTGCAGAAACTCTGAACGTCCCAGTGGTGAAGTTCTTTCTGTGAAAGAGAATCTCGTTTAAACACTAAAAACCCTCTCCGGTATATTAGCTTAAATGGCAGGTGGAGGGGCTCCACACGTGTATAAAGGTGTGTATGTGAGTGTGTAAATGTGTGTTGTGTACAGTGAAAGTTGTGTGTGTGCGTGTGTGTATATGTTTATAAGTTGATGCAGTCAGTGTTTTGTGGAGAGGGTTTCAATAGGAGGCGTCAGAGCTCCTTTGAACTGGAACCGAAGAGTCAATCTGCTGTCCTCCCCCCGCCCGTCCTCCCCCCTCCTCTCCCCCGTGTATCGTGGTGACTGTGGCTCCTCATGCAGCCTGAATCGTATGCATGTACCATAACATCTAGACTTAATATATTGTGAAGTATTCAATAACCATTATGTAGATGCTAGTTGGAATTCAAAAAGGGGTATACTTTCTTAGGAAGACAAAAAAAGAAAACAGGAAACTGGCCATTTCTAAGAAAATAAAACTTTATTAGATCAAAGGTGTCTGTGTTTAAGTTCATCAATGTCTGGTTTTGTAATTAATTCTGCTTGGATGTTTAGTCCAGAGAAGCATGTTGAAAAATGTATGTCACATTATCTGAAGTTGCTGATGCACTACTTAAAACGGCAGTAATTGTGTCAAAAAAAACAAAAACAAGCCCATTCAGAAATATTTTTTTATTGAAAAACTATACAACATAAGCGCTTCTAGTGTGGTTACCTACAGTTTATGAACTTTGACATTTGAGAAGAAAATCAGACTGTTTTTGCAGGAGCACAGCGTGAAAGAATCTCTGTGATATAAGTGTTATTTTTGGTGACGAGCTCCTGTTTCATTCTCCGGAGCGCCGCTTTCACCTCCTCTTCAGTCATGGTCGCAGCAGGGATCGACTTCACCTTCTCCAGGAAGTCTTGGATCAGGTTTTCCCCCACCTGAAGGAGAGACAGCACACCAGTGTTACTTTAAGCTACGAAGCTTTGTATTGTGGAAATGTCAACTCTGTAGGAACCCCGTCACCCTCATGACAATGTATTTACAGATTCAATTCTTCAGCTGACCTTTTTCGTTGTATTAAGGTAATTAACCTCACTGTCTTATTTCTGACCACATGTCCAGGAGTAGGAGCCTTACTTGTTTGTCTGTCCGTCGTCTCTTGGCCTCTGGTTCTTCCTCCTGCTCCGACTTCTCGCCTGCAGGCTCCTGGAACTCCTCCAGCTCGTCCGCCTTCTCCTTCGCCATTGCAACCACAGACGGTGGGAAGCACGCCAGCTCGGCAACGTGGATCCCAAAACTCTGGTCACACACACCTTAACGCACAGTTAAGAGGCTGCGTTAACATTGAATTCTTAACCCTTGTCTTATTTTTAAACTGCCATACAAATCAATCACTATTATTTCCACTTTCATGGAGTTAGATCTTCCAACCAACATTGGTCCTAATCAAGCTTAGCACATTATCTTAACTACTGTAATAATTCTGTATTTTTACAGCTTTAAATGCCGGCTTGTTTTACACAATTTAATTTTCTGCATACCAGACTGATTGCAAAACTTGTTGGGACGCTGGGTGAAATGACTCAGTTAAGCATAAGTTCTTTTTGCAGTTTAACTGAAACAAATTCAGATTTATTTAGATTTGACAATGTCCCAACTTGTTTTAATCGGGGTTGTGCTTGGCGGATTTTTTTCATATTTCTTTTTCAAAGTCTGGGATATGTCAGTGATTGGTTAGTGTTGCTGTATTACAGAACACTGCATTAAAATTAATGTTGACAGAGGAAACCAGGGGGAAAAAAAACATGTTTTGGTTCCATTAGGCAATCATGAGAAAATGTCTCAATCTTGTGAAAAATAGAAGTCAGGGCTCTGGATTGAAAGCCTGATTAAATAGAAAGCATGATTTTATGGTGTAATTGCCGTGGCATCACACTTATGGTTTCAAAGGGTTTAAATGGGGACATCTTTGCTCTGATGAGTCTGAGTGTCTGTATTCTGGCTACAAAGTTTACTGAAGAGTTATTATTTACAGTAACTGAAGAACTTCTAAAAACGTCAGCAAATAAAACTTGTGTGAGTGTGTGCTGACCTGGTTTGACTCTGTACAGCATGGTGAGTGTGTTTTGCGAGGTCAGCGCCGTGACGTGCAGGTTGTGGACGGTCGGCTGCTGTGCTGCGAGCGCCGTCAGCTCGTGGAAGTGAGTGGCAAACAGGCAGAAGCAGGCAATTTTGGAGGCGATGTGTTCGCTGATGCCCCAGGCCAGCCCGAAGCCGTCGTACGTGGACGTGCCTCTGCCGAGCTCGTCGATGATGATGAGCGAGTTCTCCGTGGCCGAGCTGGAGGGAGGCGAAGGCAGGTGGAGATGAGGAAAAAAGGTTTCTGCTTTGTGAGTGTGGATGTAGACGAGCTTGTGCGTCTGTACTTACCGCAGGATGGCAGCCGTCTCCAACATCTCCGACATGAAGGTGGACACTCCTTTGACCTGGCTGTCTCCGGCTCCCACCCTGGCCAGGACGCTGTCGATCACGCTGAGCTCCGCCTTCTCACAAGGCACGAAGCAGCCGATCTGAGCCATCAGAGCGATCACGCCCACCTGGCGGATGAACGTCGACTTGCCGCCCATATTCGGCCCTGAAGACAAGAGGAGGGTGAGTTTTGTCTTGCCGGTTTAGTTCCAGAAAAGAAACAAGAGTTAGCTGAAAATCCTGTTTGTGTTTTCAACAAACCTAAACTAAATCTAACCGATTTTAAATGTGACAGCTGTGACTGTGATTGAAACACACACACACCAAGACAACATTGTGATTCATCCTGGTATTGGTTATTGATTACTGGTGTGTGACAGACTTCTGAATTGATGGAATGGGTGAAAAGGATGTGCGTCCGTCTTCAAGGAGGAGTTGCTCGTAGTGATAAACATAACAGAAAAATCTGCTAAATCTTCAGCTCTGCTCGGCGTTGGAAAGCACTATAGAAAATTCCAGCTCAGTGTTTAGCTGTCCAGCAGACAGACACAGAAACCAGCTAGAGAGCATTATGGATCATTTAACAGAGACATGGGGACCAAAAAAGGAGCTAAACAGAGTGAATATTGGACTTATTCATCATAGACAATGTTTCCTTATAACTGCTGGATCAGTTAAAGAGAAACTTTGCTGTTATTTAACCTAAAATTGGGCTCATTGACAATAGTCTCCTCTTTCCAGTGATAGACAATTTATGGTTCCAATTGATTCTGTAGATCTTCTAGTTTTTATTTTTTCCCTGCATTAAGTTCGCTCCAGCCTCTAAAAAGTAGTCAAAGTGGAAGTGGATGGTGTCTTCACACCTGTTATAATGTAGAAGTCCTTCTCTCCCTGGATGAAGGTGATGTCGTTGGGGATGAAGGCGGTGTCGGCGTCCGTCTCCATGCAGGGGTGTCTCGCCTGCTGCAGCTCCATGCGCCTGCAGCCGTCCGCCAGCAACCGGGGCCGGACGTACGGCACGGGAGCGGAGACGGACGCCACGGCGAAACTCGCCACTGCGTCCAGCTGCGCGATCACGTCGCTCAGCGTCTGCAGGGGATCCACATAACCTGGCGGGGTCGACAAGTTCAACACTTACAGATTAACTGTCACAGAGACGGCAGACAGCAGCATGTGCAGGATCCACAATTATTCTTATCTGACCACAAACATGCAGATTCTTGAAAATGTAAAAGTTCAAAGCACTGTACAGTTACTGACCTTGTAAAAAATGAATTAAATCTTTTACTAAAAGGTCACATCAGGCAAATTCTATCAAATCAATGCCGCGCTGGTGAGACACAGCGAGCAGCATGTGACAACATTCCTCACCTGAGGCGATATTGATTATCTCTTTGACAATGGCGTTCTGGGCCTCCTCATACTCCTCCCTGCTCTTGGTGTACTCCTCGTTCAGAGAGCTCAGCTTCCTGTCGACACGTGAGAGAGCACATGCAACAAAACAGACCGTCAGCTGACTGGAAGAGAATCCGAGGTGAACTTTTTAAGGTGCGTGTGACTCGGCGGTGAGACGAACCCGTTTGTGAAGCGCACTCCGTTCTTCTGCACATCCAGCGTGGTGAATTTCTTGTTGTTTCTCAGACTCTTCTCCTCTTTGCAGGTGACTCGCAGGTAGAAACCCAGCATGGCGTTCGACTCCAGCTTCACCGTCTTACCCGCATCCAGACCTGAAACACAAAGTTACTGCAGTGAGCTCAAGCTGACATTCAAAGGTATAAAACCTCGATTCTTCAGCTACTTTTTAACAGTTAATCAGGACCCTACAGTGCTCATCATAAATCTATATCGTTTTAGAGTCTTGGAGATGACTGCCCCTCTCAAATATGATATAACTTAGGCCTGTAACGATAATTACTTTATCGACTTATCGTTCGAAATATAAAAATGGATGTTGTTTTTATCTGGACCCATAAATTGTCGTTTACATAGGTGACTTTTTGTGCTTTTTCTTTTTGTGTTTAAAGTAATGCTGCAAATGTTTGACAGGCAGTAGGAATTGCTGAAAAAAAGCTATATTTCCTGAGCAGCCATTCCAGCTGTTCATTTTAAAAATAATCCATTGCTGTGGAAAAGGATTGATTTATTATGCTCCAATATTGTTACAAAATGAAAACAACATCGATACTACCGTTTATCGTGATAGTTTCTGGGAAAATATATTGCCCTTAAAAATGTGTTATCGTGACGGGCTTAATATAATTACATGACACTAAACGCAACCTGAAAAAAACTCAACAGCAATGTCTCTTTCCAGAAATCATGACCCGGTTTCTCAAGATTGAAACTGTGATTGTAACTTTAAAATAGGGCACTTTTTTTTGTTGCAGCTGTGTTCTTTATGTATTCAAACCCAAACATTTATATTTTGATTGCATACTTTAGAGTAAAAATGCCATTTTTCAAAGCTATTCTGAATACTTTCCAACACAACCTGATGTAGATTTCTAAATGATGAAGCTGCTGTTTATATATCCTTATCTATAGCATATTCTATAGCCAGTGTGTGACCTATATCAGACTCCAGTGTGAACAATAACAAAGAAGTCACACGAAGCACGCCGTGTACGGAAGTAAACAAGGAGGTGGCTGAAGTCAGCATTTACGCGTTTCAAGCCAGGAAAGTTATAAGCAGATGACAACAAGAAGGAGGATTCTGAGAAACGGCCCATTATTTATAACCATGGGATTTTTGTGGTGTGATTGCTGCTACGTCTGTACGGAGGCGTGTGTGGGTGAGGAGTGGTAGGATCCTAATAATCGATCATGTAATCACCGCGTCCAAGTGACTTCTGCCCCCGTCAGCACAGAATTGTGATGATCGTCATGTTAGAGTGACGATCAAGTTGCATGAAATGAGACATGACTGTTCAGATTGATCCACGTATAAAAGTGTGATATGAAACAAATCGTGTTCGTAGTACCGATTAGAGACCCAAAAGTTACACAATAACACAAACAAACCAACAGATCGAGCCGTTTCCATTTCAAGAACACCAAAATCTGAAAACTAAACTGATAAATAGCGCTCCGGGTAAGAGGATTTTGTGGTGGTAGAATTTGCGAGCTTTTCTGTTTGTTCCCAGAAGTCTTAAGTTGTCGATGTGGTGCATCATTTAGGCTTGACCACTGACAGACAGACACAAACCAAAATGTAGTTACCTTCTAGTTAAAAGCAAGAAGCTCAAACTTATATACTGTCTAAGGTTTTAGGTTTTACATTCAGTGTGTTTTCTAATCTTTCAGTTGAAGGGATGTGAAGAAAAAAAAGCGGATAAAGTAGCACATGATGACTGTGTGGTGTAAGTACGTTGGCATTTCTGTCACACCACATCTTAAAAACTCATCAGCAGATGCATGCAGTCACTCCACCACAGTGCACTATTGTAGTGAAACTTCTTTGTACATTTGTGCAAAGACGTTTCAAGTTTAATCATCTGGGTGCCTGTTGTGTATATATGCATGTGTGTGTAATCACCCAGGTCTCTGGCTGCACTGTTCAGCACCGCCTGCATGCTCTTTTCCAGGTCGTCCATCTTTTCTCTCAGCTCGCTCAGCACCGGATCGAACGACGCTTTCACCAGGAACTCGTGGTGGTCGATCTACGTGTAACACACGTCGTGCACAGAAAGCATGCAAGTAAATCATTTGCAGTTTATGCAAACATTATGCAAAAAGAACCCCAATATTCTTACATTGTACATGTGTGCAGAAAAAAAAATAATGAAGCAAAGACCTGGTTCATGTCCAGTGTGGTTTCAATCATCTCCTGGTACTTAACAAAGTCAGTGTGCAGATCTCTGAGAGGAGAGAGGAACACCGCCTCCAGCAGAACCTGGTAGCTACCTACAACACACCCACAAATAATTAAAATAGTTAGACACACAGATGATGAATGAATGCACTTTGCAGTGGTGGAATGTAACCAAGTACAGTTCTGAGGTATTTGAACTTAACATTTATGCATCTTTATGCTTCTACTTCACTATGTTTTAGAGGCAAATATTGTATTTTCTACTCCTCTAAATTTAGCTGCCAGCTAGTTACTTTTCAGGTCAAGATTAGATTTAACATAAAAACACGAGACCAATTTAAAAGGATTAAGCATTTTTCTAAATTACCCTCACAACAGTATATTAAGTAGTTAAGATTAGCCTTACCCTGACTACAGTAAATGCCGCTTACATAAATGCATGAATAATAATAGTCTTATAATATATCTGAAATATATAAAAACAATCTGAGTGTGACCATTCTGCATAACCAGTACTTCTACTTAAGTTTTTGCATGCAGGACTTTTACTTGACTGTTATGCTACTAATGCAGATTAATTAATGCCAGTTTATTAGGTACATCAACGACCTTTACTTAAATTTAAGCTCCATGCCAATGTGAGCGTGTGAATCTTTTCTTAACTAACTCTTGGCAGTAAAAAAAAAAATAAAAATAAAAAAAGAGTAGTAGTTTAGTGTGTTTAGTTTAGAGTGTGATAATCTTCCTTTAACTGTCTTCTTCTGCTTGATGCATGGATCCTACAATAAAGCTTTTTATTTTGCATATATTTCAGATGAAGTTTCTTCTGTCCTAGCATGTTTTTTCCAACTGTGGTATAAGGAGCCACACTGTCACCAGAGTGTACGTGACAGACACATTGTGTATGAGCTGCAGCTGTGTGAGTACCCGAGTATCTCTCCAGCGATGTGACGAGCGCGGGGACGTGGCTCACTGCCTGGTACACGCGGTAGCAGTCCTGCAGCGTCGCAGAGTGACGGTGGAACTTCTTGGCCAGACGGTGAAGATCAGGAAAGCGCCGCAGCAGGTCCTCCTGACAGGTCTGCCTGAGCTCAGAGTCGCACACGAAGCTCTCCACCAGGTCCAGCCTACACACACACAAAAACATCAAGTTGTCCTAATTGATCCATTTAATATGTTCTGCGCTGCATCACTATGACTCAAACAAGCAAAACAATAAAACACAAGATACATTCATAACAACAGCGTATCAACAAAGTTTAACTTTATGTGACCATAAAGTCTTGATATAGTTTTCTGCTGATGTTAAACAAAATAAAGAAATGGACATTTTAAGGGGGATTTTATTACTTTAATACCAAGCAACTCCAGAAACATACATGAGGTGATCCACTATTAAAATACAGCATGTTTTGGCCTTATTTTTTCTGATTAATGCATTAAAATATGCCTTGGTTTGCTCCCATCATTAGCCATGTTTCCATTAAAGTCAAAGCAAATTTTGAAGCGAAACTTGAAAATGTTGCATTAAGAAAATGCGAATTAGGGACGTTTCCATCAACTGGTTTAGGGGAATACACAAATCTGCATAAACGTACTTTGGTCAGAAGATGGAAGTGTAATGTGTTACTGTGGACTAACCATCATTAAACGGCAGAAGTAAAGACAAAAAAAACAACAAAAAAGAAGTTGCTGATCGGACAACTTTGTCCAACCACGAGAGAAAATGGAGAGGAGTCTTCATGAATTAGATTCAATAGATACAATTGGCCAACTTATAATTGTTCTTTCGTGTCAGAGGAAACAGCTGATCAGTCATGTGAGTTAAAGGTTCAGTACATCAGAGAAATCCTTTCCATCTCCTCTTAAGTGCATTAACTATTTTTCGAAAAAGACAAAAAACAGCTCAAGTGAGCGTAAAAACTTTTATGCGCACTCTTGAAAGTTTGATCAAATTTCTAAGCTTTTCTCACACTACTGCTGTCTTACCTCTCCTCTATTTTGGTTTTGTCCATGAGCGGCTGTTTGATCCACTGGTTGACGAGCCGCTGGCCCTGCGGTGTGCGGCACTTGTTCAGCAGACCGGCCAATGAGTGAGCTCCGCTGGTGTCATCAGGCGATCCCTGCAGGAAACGGGTCACATTAACACGGTATGTAATGTGATAAATATCATCTGTGGCTTTTGTTACACATTCATTTCGTTTCACATGCATGGCGACTAAAACAACCTTAACAATGAGCTTTGATCATTATCATTAGCACATACTTCTACAGAAGAGATCTCATGACACTCATACAGGCTCAGCAGACAATGACCTACATAGTGTTTGTGCTCTGACCTCCAGTTTTAATGACATCAGCTTTGTTTCTAAGAAATACTGTTTAGTTACAGCCTGAAGATCAACGCAAATTACTACAATATCCATGAGCCTTAGCATGTTTCTTTGGTTAAGTAAAAGCCGGTCAGAGGCTCAATGCTTCGGTGTTTCATTTGTGAACAAAACATTGCTTCCATAGTTACTGAACTTATTTAACTTGAACCAAAATACAAAAAAGCAAATTGAATTAAGCTGCAGATTTACCAACTTTCTCGCAGCTTTTAACCACCAACCAGAATTTTAAGTTCTTTTGATTGGATGTTTCTTGCTGGAATCTACCTTGGAAGACGACATTTACTTTGGCCTGTTTTTGATATTGAATCCTGAACAATACTTTTCGAGACCAGTTTCATAAAATCCATTTAAACAAAGAAAATTACATTACACGTTATGATACAAATCTTTAGTTTTATTTTTCAGCTCCTTAAACATTCAAAGCCGTTTCTTAACAAAGAATAAACCTATTTACCACAACTTGAGGTTGTCTTAACATATTTTCAATAAATAAAAATGTACAAAAGCCAGAATGAACTGGGAACGAGTTCATAGGAACGAAAATGTTAAAGATGCAAATTCAAATGTTCACTGCCCTCGACCTTTGAACCTGCCAGCTCCACCAGGGTTGACTCACTGACATCATGACATAAACAGTGTTTAAGATGAAAAAGCATTACCGTACTTCTACCATTAAAACAGGGGGCGCTGTTGTGTTACTCTACCATTAAAGCCGGGAAATCGGATACGTCGTTTTGTAGTATTTTCCACCTATTTTCGGTTTCTTGGCCAATGAAATGCATCAGAATACATGCAGGAGTGTCGCAATGCAACATGGAACTTTTCCAGAACTGAAATCATGATATAACAGGTATAAGAATTCATTTCTATCTGCTACTGAGGCTGAAAAATCAATTATTTAGTAGCCGTTGACACTTCTGTTGAATTTCCAGAAAAACTTCAGTTTTAGGGGTTTATTTTAAAATCGCCTATAGGTTTTACAGGCATTTTTTCCAGGCATTTTAGGCCTAAATGTGTTAATAGTATTAATAAAATACTTGGATGAATCAAACTACTTGCATGACTGCCAAGAAGGACAATATTTTTGTGATTTGGTGGACTGAACTTTGAGGATTTTTTTTATTTGTTTGACTTTACTATAGTTTTTCTGGGGGAAATGTGAGCTCGTGTCACTGACCTGGAAGAGGTTCAGCGCCCTCACGGCAGCGTTGTCCAGCCTCATGTACTGACCCAGGTCCAGTGTGGTCAGACTGAAGGAGTTGAAGTTGGACTCGTCTGAGAGCAGTTCAAGGAAACGCACCACTGCAGCCAGGCACGACATAGCAACCTGCGATTGAAACCACAAAGACAAACATTTAAATCATTCAGTATTCAGACAGCAGGATAATACAGAGAACTTCTCATCAGGGCTTTTTACTTTAAAATGTAGTTAACAATCCACATTTTTGAACTATATAATTGTGTGTTTTTATCCTAAAAAGCAAACTTAGAAGACAACATACAAGAAGAACACAGCTGTTGGCATAAATAGTATGCATTTGACTGGTTGTTGCATTAAAAACACAATTAATCTGGCAACGTTCAGAGGAGAAAAGACATTTTGTCTGTCTGTATGGTGCTACGTCTCCAACTGACAAATAATAGAAAAATAGAGATATAAATGACAAAAGTAATGGATAGTCTTGCATAAGTATTATCTTCTAAAATGTTCTGTACTGGATCTTTATGGCTATAATCTATGTTTAGTGGACTTGTGTAATGTACAAGAAATCTTAATACAAATAATCAGATTGTTCCGTTTACTGGAACAACATGAATAGGAGCTGCAAGATTATCTGATCTTAATCTTTTGAAAACGTCCCTTTGTTTGATTATATACTGCTCCAGGAAAAGAGCTCACCGTGGTTATTGTGTTGTTCATGTGTGACCGAGTCTGTTTAAGGGGAATTGTTGCTCTTTTCTTTCTTCTCTCAAGTGTTTGTTTGGTTCACCTGTTTGTCCAGCTCGGGCAGCGTGTTGCTCGCCACAGTCTCTCCCTTCTTGGCCCTCAGCAGCCTGTTGAGATCCTGGACCATGTCCTTGCTACTGAACTCTGCTCTCTTCCTGTCAGACACCAGCATGCCGCCTCGCTCCACCACCTACACAAACACATCATAATAAAAAATGTCTTCACCTGTTAAATTTCTTGCAGATGTTTTGCCGTCGCAGCTCTGCCGACCACATACCTCCCGTAGTTTGTTGCTGTCAGTGTTGGCTTCCCCCTGGGCCAGGAGACACTCTTTGGGGCTGATTTGGACGAGAAGGGACTCCAAGTTGGAGAAGATCTCGTTGTCCGGAAACTCGCACACTCCCATCGTCCTCTGGGCCGCGTCCACATAGCCGACCCCGACCACGCGTTGTCCATCGGAGCCTGTTGCAAAGCGCACGGCTACAACGCCCGCACAGCCCACCGCTCCGGTTCCACCGCCGAACAGAATCTCCTCAAACTGGGTCAAGTTTCCGGGAGAGGCCTGAGAGTGCAGGGAAATGGGTGAGATGGACAACAGAGAGACACATTTTTACTGCTTCATCTTAACCTGCAGTAACTGGTTTATTTAGTTTAAAACAAGTTGCCATTGACTTACTATCACCACATTCTTATGCAAATAAACACACAAGTAAACACATGGGTGATATTGTACAATATATGGACATATTCTCAATTATTTTAGCTGACCTTGATAACACATTAATAAGAAAAAGACAGACATTATCTTCATGCAGACAGTCCTTGAAAGGTCGACAGGTTAGAAAAGTCTCCAAAAAAGTTACCAAAATGAAGCTAAAAATTGTGATATTTCTGTCAAAATCACTTTATTCTACATGTCATTTATAACGTTGACAAATTTAAACCATTTGGAATAACAAGATCCTGTGAAAACCATTAAATCCTGCACTTCTTAGCATAACTGTGAAGCCATGATTGATTCTGGTGAGACGAATGGTCACGTGCCAAATACTAATATAGTTTAATATGTACAGCATGTGGAGATTTTCTTTTTTCCTATATTCATGACACCTGTGGGCACTTGCAAAAGTGTTGTTTATTTAAATTCCATTTTATTCCAATTTTTAAAAAATAATTTATCACAGAAAATCAACTTGCACTTTTTTCTTTTTTTAATGATGTATTGTATGTCATAACTGTGTTATTCTACCATAATTATGCTGATTCTATAGAGGTGAATGACATATATTACTGTGAAATACAAGGCCACATTGAGAAAAATGTAAAAGGAGCCTCCCAATGAAAGTAGGACAACAACACAGCTCATCTACATCTAAAAAAAAAAAAAAAAAAGGTAGATGTGTCAGTACCTTGTACTCGATCTTCCAGTCGTGCTCCTTGCTGCTCTTGCTGTGGTTCTTGTACACCTCCACTCTGTACTGCCTCACCAGCAGCAAGTCCTTCACAAAGGCCTCAAAGTTCAGCTTGCTCAGGACCACACTCTCTAGCTTACGACTCCCTGTTGACAACAAGCCCACATTTATATTAGAAACTTAGAGCCAGTGTCTGAAGAAGTATTCAGATCCCTTACTTCAGTAAAAGTACTAAAACCACACTGTGAAATTACTCCACAACAAAAGTCCTGCATTCAAAACTAAGTAAAAGCACAAAAGTATCATTATCAAAATGTACTTTAAGTATCAAAAGTAAAACTACTCGTTATGCTGATTGTTTTTATATATTCCAAATATATTTAATAGATTAGTATTATTGATGCATTTATGAAAGCAGCATGTTTATGTTGTCCGGGTAGAGCTTATTTTAATTACTTAGTATACTGGTATGTGGTTAAACCTACAAAGGTGCATAATCATTTTTAAATTGATCAGGTTTTTCATGTTAAATCTCGACCTGAAAAGTAACTAAAGCGGTCAGCTAAATGTAGTGGAGTAAAAAGTGCAGTATTTGCCTCTAAAAAGTGGTGAAGTAGAAGTTTAAAGTTACATATGTGGAAATAATCAAGCAAAGTCCCTCAAAACTGTATTATAAATGTACTTAGTTACATTCCACCACTTACGAAAGCATATATTTCATGCAAAGCTACCTACTAAGCAACATAACTAATGGATGCAGTTGCAGCTAGCTGAGCTTGTAGCTACATCTAAGCCTCTATATGCATCAACAGCACTGAGTTTAATTAGCTTGCCATCAGTTTGTAAGCTTCAGCTATGCTACGGAGGGCTAGCTTACCAGAGCCCAGATATTTGATGACTCCGTTCGTCTTGAAAACCTCCTTCGCCGCGAATATGGCGTCTTTCCCGTGAACTGTGTAGTAATCGTTGCGGTCGAATATTCTGAATGTGGTGTCCGGTTTCTCTGGCATGGAGAAAATGAAGCTGAGGAAGCCGTGCTCGGCTGCGCTGTCCATGGACAGGTTCTGTTTCGGCTGCACCGCCATGCTGGAATCTCCCGCCACCGCCGAGCCCAAACAGGAAATTACGTGTCGCTTTTTCCGTTATATAGTTTGTTAATTTTTTTTTTTTTTGTGAGAGATTTTTTTTTTAAATTGTGCATTATCCTTATTACAAACATTAACATTAAGTATTATGAGATATATTCTTTTTCAATATTTTAGACTTAAAAAAAAAATCATATTCCTGTGAATTAATGCCATGACGACGACGTAGTTCGTTTCCTACGTAAAGGAAAAGTCCTTTATTATATATTAAACATTTCGAAAGACCCTTATTAGTTATCAGGACATATAACATTGTTCTAAATTTCACACTTTTCGTTTTTTTAAAATTTTGTAATCTATATATTTTTTCAATAATCGTTAAAAAAATGTATTATTATTATAAAGACTACACTATAAAAGTAAAATTCAGTAAATAATTAGACAGATATACAAATAAATAAAGCTCCATTAAAAGCTGGACTACAACAGTAAAAGACAATGAATAAATAAATAAATAAATAAAGCTTGACTGTACAAATAGCAAAACTTTATGATTTTTACATTTGACAAATAGAAATGTGCGTACAAGAAAGACAAAAAAAAGTGAAATAAATAAAATAAGGGTCAGGGCTTTAATACAAATCACGTTCTTCTCTTATGCTTAAAGGTTTCATTGCATTTTTATTTTTAGGAATTTGGGCATATAAGAATTTCCAGTAAAGTCATATTTTTTTATTGTCCATGACAAAGCCTGTAGTTTCAGTATTATCACAAAATACACAACTATTGTTGTCAATTTCAGTTCACTGTTGCACCAGTTGAATACATTGATTTAAGATTTTAAATTGGATTTAATTTGTTTAAGAATTAACCATGTTTCTTCATTTTTTGCTTTTCCTGTTGCGACCTTTGAGATGCTGAAAACATGTGCATCAGTTATATTTCCAAGTAATGCATGACTGATGTCGTAAGCTACAACGTATTTGTCATTGTTCTGTGTTTCTAGAAAAAGGGATCACAAGTTTGTTCTTATTAGATCAGTGTGCAATTAGAATAATGCAATATAGTAGCCATAAAGCATCCTGACTGGACCACTCAATGTAAATGTCAAATAAGGTCAGTAAAGATTTTATAGAAGCTGACAGAAATGCCAGACAAATTTAAAGCTATTAAGGGGGATAGTAAACTGGGTTTAAGGGGTAAAAAAGTTTTCAGTTACATAAATTGAGGAGTAAACATGAGCAGCTGATACTGATGACATCTTATTATCCTGTACTGCTTTTTTGCCTTAGCGAAACTGGTTTGCATGCCATTAGAAGAGCAGCGTGGACATTATCTGTTAGAAATCTGTGACAAAAAACTTTGATTCAGTGATGGAATCAGTGGCTCAGAGAGCAGAACGAACGTTTGTGTACAGCTTTAATTCCTGGATGTGTCGTCGTTTTCAGGGAAGTTGTAATTTCACACTAACTAGTCTGGCTGTTCTGAAGCTCCTGCCCATCAGTGGTGGAAGAAATATTCAGATTCCTTACTTTCCAGCTGATCCAAGAGAATTTTTAAATTGTTTGTTTAGTTTAAGAAGTAGGGTACTTTCCTAACCCATAAAGGAACCATTAAGTTTTAAAAAAAACATGTATGTAGTAACAAGTAGTAGAGTGAAACTATAAAGTTTCATAAGATGATTTCCATTTTTAACAGTGGTGGAAAAAGTATTCAGATCCCTTTTACTTAAGTAAAAATAATAATATCACATCCTGCATTCAAAACTTACTTAAGTAAAAGTACAAAAGTATCTGGATCAAAATGTACTTAAAATATAAAAAGTAAAAGTACTTGTTATGCAGAATGGGCCCACTCAGATAGCAGCATTTTACTGTTGTCAGTGTAGGGCTAATTACTAAATTAAGCACACAGCAAACTTCAAATACAACTCTGAGTCCTGCCACATACAGAAGTACTCAGACGACACTGCTATTGTGGCTGTATCAGGAATGGACAGGAATCTGAATGCAGGGATCTGATAAAAGCCTTCAGTGACTGGAGTCACAACAACTATCTCCTACTGAACACCTCAAAGACTAAGGAAATGATCAGAGATCAGCCAGTGAATACCTGTGTGGTGGACATCGAGGTGGTTCCAAGTTATAAGTATCTAGGTGTTTACCTGGATAATAAATTGGACTGGTCCCTAAACACTGACGCGCTCTACAAAAAGGGGCAGAGCCGCCTCTTTTTCTTAAGGAAGTTAAGATCTCTTGACATCTGTAGTAAGATGCTGCAGATGTTTTATCAGTCTGTGGTGGTAGTGTGTTGTTTTATGCTGCAGTCTGCTGGGGAGGCAGCATCAGACACAGAGATGAAGGCGGTTGGACAGACTGGTCTAAAGAGCTGGTTCTGTGGTTGGAGCCAGGTTGGACACACTGGAGGAGGTGGTGGAGAGATGACCTGTCAACATGTTCCAGGCCATCCTGAAATACCTGGATCATCCGCTACACAAAACCTTAATGGACCAAAAAAAACAGCAGTGGACGGCTCCTCTCTCAAATGATTGAAAACATCTTTCGCTCCTACGGCCATCAGGCTGTCTCATTCTTCAACAGCTAACAGACTAACTGAATTTCCCCCGGGGATAAATTGAGTAATTTTGATTTGATTTGATTTTTGATTTAATTATATGGTTTAATTTATAAACATGCATACACATTTTAAATTAATCATGTTTATCATGTTAAATCTTGACCTGAAAAGCAATTAAAGCAGGCAGCTAAATGTGGTGGAGTAAAAAGTACAATATTTGCCTCTAAAATGTAGTGAAATGGGAATATAAAGTTACATAAAATGGAAATACTCAAGTAAAGTACAAGATTCTCAAAATTGTACTTGAGTCCCTTCTGCTCTCAGGCAGTGTGATGCCACCTGGTAACACATCTGTGCTGGCATTTGCAGGAAAATACCACAAATGCCAGCATGGATGTATGACAGGGTTACATTTTGACTGCATAACAGCAACAATAACATCTTGAAGGAGGCTCGAGGTGATGTCTTATTGCGCAATGTTCAGAAAAGTAAAAATAATAGTGTAACCGTCACAGGATTAGAAATGGCGTCAGAAGTTTACTCGGTTCTTCCTTGGCCCATTTTTCATCCTTTCACCAAGTTTCACAAGAATCCGGTCACTAGATTTTCTGCAACTCTGCCAACAGACAAACCGAACTGATTACATAACCTGCAAAGTTAGTGTTTAGTTAAATACTATGATGTCTTTTCCGAGCCATCAGATTTCGCCAAATTCCCGCTTCTGGAAATCAATAAAGGATTATGTTAACTTAAGACAGGAATAATTGGATTTTAGGCTAACGCTAAGGGCCGTTCATTTTTATTTACCTCACAAACATCTTTCACCTCTCCTGTTTGAGATTTGGCACAGTGTTCTGGCAGAGACGAGCAGGAAATGCCTCATTCATAATTCGTAGAAAGGATAAAAAGCGATTACATTGAATTAAATCAAATGTTTTGTGTCACAATGGCGTGAGGAATCAGAGCTTGACCCAAATCGGATTGATCACAAGTACATTATGTAAAAGGGGGAAGTCTGCTGAAATGATAAAATGATCAGGTAAAAAAACATGGACCCAAGCATGCACGTACACACACAACAGAAACACCCATTCAACATGCTCAGTTCGTTTTAAATGCATTTCTCAATTAAATATATATATATATGTTGTGATATTTCATTACAGGCTATGAACGGTGTTCTTACTGTGGCATGCTGACAGTTAAAAGTGGGATGATGTTCTCATGTTGGTATGTGGTGCACATTTGACACCATACCTAGTGCTACGTGTTCTTTATGAAGAATGCAGCCTTAGTTTCATCAGTCCAATAAACATTTTCCCAGTAGTGTTATGTCAAGGTCTGGCATGCAGTGGTGTTCTTCTGGAAAGCAGTAGCTTCCTCCTTGGTGTCCTGCTATGGACACCGCACCAGACTCAAAACTCATCTGTTCAGACAAGCATACACCAGCTAGTCACCCACTCACCATGTCAATACTGTTCGATGTTTTATTTTGTTGCCACTGTTTTTAAATTATTTTATGTTTTCTTGTAAAGTGACGTTGGGTGTTCTGAAAGGCGCTTATAAATAAAATGGATTATTATTATTATTACCTGTTCAATCTTGTGTGTGTGGTAGACTAGAGACATTAACCAGTTCCAATGACTCCTTCGAGTATTTACTTGTTACTCTGGGATTGTTGTTTTTTTTACCTCACTGAGCTTTCTGCGTTGTGCCTTTGGAGTGAACTTCGCTGGACACCCACTCCTACCAGTCTGATGCAAATCAACAATTCTCGATTACAGGTCTTTGGAGATCTCTTTTTTGTAAGGCATGATTCACATGAGCAGATGCTTCTTGTGAACAGCAAACTCAAACCGTTTGAGTTTTTTTACAGGTCAAAGTATCTCTACACCTCACTCAAATCTCATTTTAATCGTTAGGACTCCTAGTTTGTTAATTCCTGCCTCCAATTAGCTCTTAATGGAGTCATTAGCCAAAGGGTTCACTTACTTTTTTTCTACCAGCATTATGAATGTTTCATGGATATATTAAATAAAAACATTAAATATTATAATTGTTTGCATAATATTGAGTTAAGCACGTTGTGTTTCTCTACTCGGGACTTAGATGCAGATCAGATCAGATCACATTTTATGACAAATTAATGCAGAAAACTTACTTAAGATACACAACAAAATCCTTTCATGTTTAAAATTTTACCTCTCGCATACTAAAAAAAAGCCTCTTTTTTGTGTTTCTGATAGGGAAGATATGAATTATGGCCTATACGGCCCCTCATACAAAACTGCCATAACTTCAGAGCACTTTTTTTGTTATTTCTGTCAAACTATCTAGACATCTCAGATTTGAATGTCATGCGATAATCTACAAAGTCTGAACTTTCCCTCCACAGTAACCAAAATATTATATTTTTCTGTGACTGACTCAAAGAAGCGGACAACTACTCAAGCTCACATTCACACCTGTGGGTGTGATCAATTTCAGTTTCACCAATTAACCTAATCTGCACGTGTTTGGACCAATACTGCCGCTGAGAGAACATGCAAACTCCCACACAGAAGGTATCTAGTTTTATATAATATACTATTCTCTGCACTTAAGCTTTAAAACTGAGTCTGCTATTGCCTTCCTATAGACAGTAATGTTGGCTGAGGACACGGGGAGAGTTTAAGACACCAAACTTTACACTTTACAACTTTTCATAGAAAGAAGTAAACATGCATAAAAACATGACTTCCTCCAAATTCTGAGAAAGGGAGCCTAGTTTTGCAGATGCATCTTAAATGGTCAGTAAATATCCTTGGTGACAAATAAAAGCTAGATTTAACATCTGGAGCAGGCTGACCCATTAGGTACTACAGGGATACAATTTAATCTTGAACCAAACCTGAAAACTGACGAAGAATAAAAACCAGGAGAGTCTTGGAACTGAATGAATGACCACAGAGGAACCCAAACCTTCTCACATAAAAACATTTTACCTCTCACATACACAATTTTACCTCAAACATACAATTTTGTTATTTTTGTCTGTTTGTCTGTCTAGAAACTACCTTTTCATAATGCTGTTTGTGACATTCATTCAGTCAGACATTTGTATGTACTGGATCTTTGCCTCAAGTTGATGTGTAGCGTTTAAAGTCATTTGAGGGCATTTAAGATAGTAAAATATGTTTTTAGAAATGGCTTTGTGTACTGCAAGGAAATGCATATCAATGACAAGGAAGTTTGATTCCCATCTCCCAATAGCCAGATGATTCTTAGAAATCAATTGTTTCATTCCACTTAAAGTTGTTATATAAACTCTCAGACATGAATGTCATATGATAATATACGAAATCTGATCTCTCCCTCCACAGTTACCAACAAATATGCACGGCAAAGGGAAGATATTTGGAGACATCTGGGATGATAGTTTACACTATGTGCATATTCTATTTTTCTGTGACTGACCCAACACTACCACTGAGAGAACATGCAAACTATCTATCTATCTATCTATCTATCTATCTATCTATCTATCTATCTATCTATCTATCTATCTATCTATCTATCTATCTATCTAATAATGGATAGAAGTAAAAATGCTTAAAAACATGGCTGACTTCCTCTAAATCCTGAGAAAGGGAGCCTGGTTTTGCAAATGCATCTTAAATGGTCACAAATATATGCAAGATTTAACATCTGGCACAAACTGACCCATTAGGAACTACAAGGATAAAATTACTCCTTGGACCAAAACTGACATAAACAGCAGGAGAATCTTGGAACTGAATAAATCCCAATTGACCACACAGTATCAGTCAGGATGATCAGGAGACAGAATTTGATTTGGACCCTTTTCACTTCACACAGCTTCACAAGCTGTAATTCAGCGTAGTAATCACACACCACATGTAGGGAGCCAGCAGCTCAGGGTGTCATGGGTCTGTCTATGAGAATCTGATTCTCCTCAGTCCTGAACACACCAACACTAAAGATTTGTTTCACATTTATTCAGCCACTGTTTCCTCCATCATGTCTCTGAATACAATCACTTTTACAGGTGAGCATAAATGAGCCCAAAATCGAATTAGCTTTTTGTTGAGAGAACAAGTAACATTGTTATGAAGAAAGGTTACGCACTGAAGTTATGTGCCCATCTGCACAGCTGTGCTACGCACTTTATTTGCAAATCTGTAAAAAAAAGAAGTTGTTATCAAACTCTGGCAATTGTTCAGTTACAGGTTAAAGTGCCCATGGTATATTTACAGAACAGAGCTGGAATCATAAGATCATTGATGTAAGAATTAGAAGATAATGATGGACAGAACCATGCATGCTTTCAATGTGCTTTTTATTGTATTGTTTGTAGCTTATATATGCATTTTCATGTGGATATTTGGCTTCTTGCACACCAAATATACACTGTAAAGAAAACAAAATGAAACAAAAAAGCAAAAGTTGCCAAAAACCAAAACAGCCAAACAACCTATTTTTCAGATAAATTCTTTAAAAATACTAATACTAATTTACACTAAATATCTGTATTTAAAAAAAAACGTGTATAATAGTTTTTCTTCCTTTAATATGACAGTAAGTGTTTGCAGGAATTTTTTTTACAAATTTTTTGTTATGTAGGCCTATTTCTTTTTTCCCCTCTTTTCAAACCAGTTTTACTGTAAATGAAAATCATAAAGTTTTCTTAATTTAACATTCAGCGATAT